>NC_056735.1:1128153297-1128247601 GCF_019279795.1 Protopterus annectens | reverse complement strand
AGATAGGGGAGAAATAGCTCTTGAGGGTAACTAAAAGCAGTGTGGAGAGAAAGGTGCATCCCAGATGACTGGAAATAAGCATACTCTTGCCAGTGTATATCATCATAGGGGACATCCACCACCGTGGGCAATACAGAGGCATTAAACTCCTTTCACACTGCATGAAAGTTCTGGAGAGGGTGACTGATAAATGGATGTCCAGAACAGTAGAATGTAAGATACAAGATGAAAGTACAGTTTTGTACCTACCATAAATGTAGATGTTCGAAGATCCACATTGCTGCAGTCCTTACACTTGGGTAGTCCGCTGTCCTCGGTCGGCCCGAATATCAAAGTATAAGGCTGACGTCGGTCAAGGCGCATTTGACTGACATCAGGACGTCAGGGTACAAATGCGCATGACCGACGTCATATCCTCAGTCTTTTCTTGCCCCAGATGTCAGAAGACCCTAAAAATAAAGGTCAAAACCAAAAGACAGCAAACAAACAACCAACCACCCTTGCACTAACTATATGTACAATATATACAATATACACAATATTTACAACCCAACCCACACAACCACCTCTAACTACAGAGGGAAGGAGGGAGTAAATTGGACTGCAGCAATGTGGATCTTGAACATCTACATTTATGGTAGGTACAAAACTGTACTATGTTCTTCATCTCACATTGCTGCAGTCCTTACACTTGGGTAGAATCCCAAAGCAGAGGTAAGGGAGGATGGCCAACTACAAGGAAGCAGGAGCTGCCAAAATGCCCTGCAAAACAGCAGTGGCAAAACCAGCCCTGGATTTAGAGTAAAGTGGTAGGTGATAATGCCTAGAAAAAGTATGCACTGAACTCCAAGTAGCTGCCTCCAAAATATCCTTGGTTGCCACTCCCCTCAAAAAGGCTGTCGAAGTGGCAGTAGCCCTAGTGGAATGAGGCCTAATCCCAGCTGGAATCTCCTTTGCCATGATGGGAATAACAGAAAGCAATGCAAAACCCAATCCACTTAGAAATAGTTTGTTTTGACACAGGCTTGCCCTGAGAACTCAAAGCAAAAGAAACAAACAACTGCTGAGACTGCCTGAACCCCTTAGTTCTGTCCAAATAATATCGCAACTGCCTGTGTACATCTAAAGTGTGCAAAATCTTTTCCCCTTTATTTTGGGGATTTGCATAAAAAGTAGGCAAATGAATAGTTTGGTTTAAAGCCACACTAGAAACCACCTTAGGCATAAAGGAAGGATTAGTACGTAAAGATACCCTATCCTTATGGAAAATCAAGAAAGGCTCAACTGCCATAAGGGCCTGCAATTCAGAAACCCTTCTTGCAGAGGTAATGGCCAACAAAAAGACAGTCTTCCATGATAAATATTTCAACTCATAAGTAGCTGCAGGCTCAAAAGGTTGTAGAGTGAGTTTCTCCAACACAAAATTGAGATCCCAAGCAGGAGTAGGAGCTCTTCGTGGGGGTCTTATATTCTTTGCCCCTCTAAGAAACTGCTTGAACAAAGGATGAGAAAACAATGGAGGGTCACATTCATAGTGAGCTGAAATTGCTGCAGCATGAACCTTAATAGAAGAGAAGGACAAACCTTTGTCCAGTAACTCAGTAAGATATTGAAGAGCCACACTTAAATTAGGCTCAGAAACATCAAAATCCTTTGCTGCACTCCAAAATAAAAATCTCTTCCATTTATCTGCATACACTTTCCTTGTACTAGGCCTTCTAGCTTCCAAAATCACATTCAAAACTTGTTGAGGAAGTTGAGACCCTTTATGATTCAAAACAGAATATGCCAGGCTGTTAGGTGAAGAGAGTGAAGTTTGACAGTGAGCAAATGGCTGTCCTCCTGTGACAACAGGTGTGGAATCGAAGGCAAAGGCCATGGAGGCTTCCGTACCAGACTTCTCAGTAATGGGTACCAGTGCTGTCGAGGCCAATCTGGAGCTATCAAAATCATCCTTGGCTTGTCCTGTCTGACCTTTAGAAGTACCTTTGGGAGGAGAGGCAGAGGTGGAAAGGCATACACATGAAGATTGCTCCAATTGAAAGAAAGAGCATCCACTTTCCAAGCTGTGGGATGAAACCTTTTTGTGCAAAACTTTGGCAGCTGATGGTTTAGTGGAGAAGCGAACAGATCTATGTCTGGAGTTCCCCATGACACTGTCAATTTTGAAATACATGAGGATCCAATTTCCACTCGTGGGGATCCATAATTGCCTGCTCAACACATCTGCTAAGGAGTTCTGTGCTCCTGGCAGAAACCTTGCCTGAAGATTGAGCTGTAAACTGAGAGCAGTCTCCCACAAAATCATTGCTTGCCTGCATAGAGGATAAGAATGTTCCCCTTGCTTGTTGATGTACCACATGACAGTTGTGTTGTCTGTTAGAATCAACACCTGCCCTGGAAGAAGTAAATCCTTGAAAGCTATCAATGCAAACTGGACTGCTAACATCTCCTTCAGGTTGATATGTAGATGTTGTAGTCTGACAGGCCACTTGTCTTGTATCCACTTTCCATTTAGATGAGCTCCCCAAGCTTTGTCTGAGGCATCTGTCGTTAAAATCTGACTCGCCTCTGGCCGGGTCACAGAGAGTCCCTTGTTTAGGTGACATTCCTGAGCCCACCACAAAAATTCCTTTTGAATGCAAGGTATTATTTGAATGACAGTGTCCAGATTCTGGCAGTGCTGTGTCCATACATTTTTGAGATACCATTGCAGCTTCCTCATATGCAGTTTGGCATTGGGAAGCACCAGAATACAAGATGCCATGAACCCTAAGGCTTGAAGGACTGTCCTTGCAGTCAGCCCGGACTGATGAGATAGTTGATGGAAGTAAAGGGAAAGACTCTTTTGTTTGTCCGGGGTTAAAAAGGCCATCTGGGATACTGTATTCAGTCTTACACCCAGAAAGCACATGTCTTGAGAGGGTACTAGACTGGACTTTATTTCGTTCACAGAATACCCCAGGCATCTTAGCACTGCTATCACATATTCCAAATGATGAAGAAGCTCTTCCCTTCCTTGAGCCAGAATCAGGCAGTCGTCCAAATAAGGATAGATCTGTATTCCTTTTAGCCTGAAGAAAGCTATCACTGGAGCCAGAACTTTCGTGAACACTCTGGGCAGTAGATAAGCCAAAGGGCAATGCAGAGAACTGATAGTGAGAAGTCCCAGCTCAAGCAGATACTTCCTGCAACTTAGTCTGATAGGAACATGAAGGTAAGCCTCCTTGAGATCCAAAGTTACCATCCAATGATCTTTGCCCAGCAGAGGTAAAAGCTGTTGTAACGTCAACATTTTGAACTTGGGAATGCCCAGATAAGTGTTGAGGATAGATAAATCCAAAATTGGTCTCCACGTGTTCCCCTTCTTTGGTACTAGGAACAGGCGAGAATAAAATCCTAGGCCCACTTCTGGCATAGGGACCGGCTGAATGGCCCCTAGTTGAAGTAACAGAGAAATTTGCTTGTGAGTCTCTATTCTTTGTTGAGGAGGAACGTCTGGCATGCCTCTGAAAGGAGGCAAAGTATGGAAATAAAACCTGTAACCTTGGTGTATGATATCCAATACCCATCTGTCTTGGGTAATTAAACTCCAATTTTCTTTGAAAAGTGCCAACCTTCCTCCCAAAGGTGCTGCCAGACGAGAAGGCTCTGGCAGCTGAAAAGGCAGGTCATTGGGTCTGTTTACGAAAGGACTGACCCCTACCCTCACCTGAAGACTGTGCAGGAGAACTCCCTGTTCTAGGCCTGAAAGAGCCCTGAGCTCTGCCCCTCCCACGTCTAGATCTACCCCTAGACTGGGAATCATAAGAAGGATACGTCCACCCTTTAGCAGGCCAATTCCTACTAAACTTTGGAGGCTGAACCTGCAAAAAATTCTTAACAGTCTGCATAGACTTAGCCTTGTCTTCCATTTTCTTTAAAACTGCCTCAACAGGAGAACCAAACACATCAGATTGTAAAGGAGCATCTAAAATCCTTGTTTTAACATGGTCAGATAAATTTTGATCCCTCAGCCAGGCGTGCCTGCGAAGAACTGACCCAGTGGCAGCCACCCTAGACGAGGCCTGTACAGCATCAAAACCACATTGCAAAGAATGCTTACCCACCTGTTCAGAAACATGTACTAAATCTTGTAACTCTTTACAATCAATACCTTCCGCCAGAGCATCAACCTTAGACTTCAACTGTGAAAGAAGATAGTTTTGGTATTTTAACATGTGAAACTGGCAATTCAAAGCCCTCATAGCTAGAGTGGAAGAAGTATAAACTTTCTTTCCCCATCTATCCAAGGCCCTGGCTTCTTTATCTGCAGGAACCGGATTCTTGACAACAGAAGCCTTAACACCTTTAGGCCCCTGGCTAACAGTTTCTGGGTCCGCCCTCGGACTCTTAAAAAAATACTTATGAACTTCAGGCACCCTGTAATACCTATCCGGTTTAACAGGAGCAGGAGGCAAAGAATCCGGATTAAGAGAAGCCTCTGTAAAAACATCTTCCACTACATCTAAAACAGGAGGTATAGCCAAAGGCCTATGTTGGGGTAAAAACAAAAATTCCCTAAGCCTTTTCCTGGAATCAGAGAAGTCCTGACCTTCCCACTTAAAATGCTCCCTCATGGAATGAAGAGTTTCTGAAAAAGAAAAATCCTCAGGAGGAGAAGCAGAAGGAATAGAATCATCCACATCAGAATCAGAATAAGGAGAGTACTCCTGCAAGTCTTCAGCCGAAGACTCTGAAGCATCCGAAGCCTGCTCAAAACTCCCTAGCTCAGGCTCCACCCTAGGTCTCTTATCAGGAGGGGGCAAAGAACCCCTAATCAGAGAAATCAAATCTTCTGCCATTTTAAGCATATGCTTCTTGGGCACAGTTCCAGAAGAACTAGGGGTGACACCAACTGAAGCTAAACCTGGCCTGCCTCTAGGAGAAGCCTTGGAAACAGAAGGAGAAGGCCTAACCACCCTAGGCAGGGAGGGGAGTATAGTAACCTGAGAAGCCCCATCACCCTGGCCTGCCTCCTGAGAGGCCACATCCTGCAATAACAAGGTCTCTCCCTGGGATCCCAAAGAACCTCCGGTGGAACCACCGCTCCACCGACACCTCTAAAGAACCGGCGTCCGTGGACGGTTCTTCTAGCCTAAGCTTTACTGCTTTGTCCTTGCGCTTCTTCGAAGAAGCGGGCGTCGGAGCATCCGACGGCATTTTGTAATTGCACCGCTTCCCGAAGACTAACCTGGCACAATCTAATCTCCTCTTTATAGTGCGCTTATTGAATCTAGCACAAGAGCGACACCCAACAACGTCGTGCTCAGGCCCTAAACAAGGAATACACAAAGTATGATAATCTCTATGCGGTATCTGTTTCCCACAAGAAATACAGTTATTCACTTTTTCTGACATCCGTTTAACCACTGAGGCAAGAAAAAACCAAAATATTCCCCAACGGGGTACTTAGCCAACTTTGACTCGGTCTGAAACTCTGGAATCGAAAAATTTCAGAACGCCAACCGGCACTTGCAATACTGCTTCTGCATCGGACCATGCGGCAAAAAAGACTGAGGATATGACGTCGGTCATGCGCATTTGTACCCTGACGTCCTGATGTCAGTCAAATGCGCCTTGACCGACGTCAGCCTTATACTTTGATATTCGGGCCGACCGAGGACAGCGGACTACCCAAGTGTAAGGACTGCAGCAATGTGAGATGAAGAACATCAGTTCAGATTCAAATCAGGATGCAGCACAATTGATCCAATGTTTGCACTGAAACAGATACTTGAGAAGAAGCTGGAGATGAGGAGAGCCCAACTGGGCATTCCTAGACTTGGAGAAAGCATATGACAAGGTCCCAAGAAAGCTGATCTGGGCAGTACTGTGGTGGTTTGAAGTACCGGAAACAGTGGTCAAATTAATGCAGGCTACGTACAAGAACTCCATGACTCAAGTACTAACAAGTGTTCGGCCTCAAAGAGGGGTTCCCAGTGGAAGTGGGTGTACACTAAGGTTCAGCTCTGAGCCCACTGCTGTTCATACTGGTGATGGACTACATTAGCAAACAGGTTGGAGGGAACATAACAAAGTTGCTGTATGCAGACTGTCGTATTACAGGCAGACTCTGAGCTAGAACTTCAGCAAAGGAGATAAGAGAATGGAATGAAAAACTAAAGGCACAGTGGATGAAACTAAGCACAGTTAAGACCAGTGGTAATGGCAGCAAACAAGGGAAATCAGAAGAAGCTGAGAATAGAGATAGAAGGGAAGATAGTCGAACAGGTAAAGAGCTTCAATCATCTAGGAAAGGTAGTTGAGGGGAAGGGAAGTCTGAATGAAGAGGTCAAAGCTAGAATCAGAGGGGCTGCAGCCAACTGGCAGTGTGTGTCAGGTGTAGTCTACGACAGAAGAATGCCAAAGAAGCTAAAAAGTAAGGTGTACAGACAGTGATGTGAACAGTACCACTGTATTGTACAGACACCTGGTCAGTAAAGGCAGAACAGTTGAAGAAGCTATAGGTGATGGAAATGATGCGCCTGAAAAGGGTGCTAGGATGCACACTGTGGGGCAAAGAAAGGAGGACATAAGAGCAGAAGCCAAAGTAGCTCCAAATGCAGAAAAGATCAAAGAAAACAGATTACGGTGGTTATTGTGGTTTGGACACATGCAGAAAAGCAGAAGACAATCAGGTGAAGATTTGGGACAGACAGGAAGAAAGTAAGAGGAAGGGAGGACATTCAGCAAAGAGGTGGATGGATTTTGTGAAAGAAGATCTGTGACAGTCGAGCACAAGTGTTGAAGAAGCCAGGAGTGTGGCATTGAACAGAGAGAGTTGGCAACAATTAACACAATACCCCAACCCCATACAGAAAAAAAAAATGGTGACAAGGGCGCTGATGATGACGCACGCGTGCACACACACACACACACACACACACACACAAACACACATATATAGATTTATTTATATGGGTCTATTTCTATTAACTAACAGACCAAAATACCAACAACCACAAAGCCGAGATGAAAATAAGGAAACACGTATCGGGTAAGTATGCACAGAGTAAGTGAACACTTGCCCAAAACAACAGTAACTAACAAAGCAACACCTAAAACCCACCTAGGTGGGGGGCTTTGCACCCCACCCCCCCAAGTATACATACTAACTCCAGGATTGAACTACAGTGGAGAAACATCATTATCGCCCAATGGAAAAGTTCTCACTTGCCCTGTGCATATGTACCTGATTCGTGATTCCATGTTTCCTGATTTCTCTCTCACTGTTGTAGTCATAGGTAGTTTGGCCTTTTGGTAAAAAGAAGTAAACCCAGTTATTTATATACAGATAGTCTCATCTCCCACAAGGGGACATATCCTGACTTTGGCTCTCACCAACATGGGCGACCACTGCACCACTCCCATAGTATGTTCTTCCCTAGTAAGATCAGATTGGACTGTTTCATTTGAAGTTTCTATCCCTCCTAACTCTTCCACCCCACCTCCCAGCTGTAATCAAGCTAAAAAACTTCTCCAAGGACAACTAAAACCTCATAAGGGAAGGTATTCGTAGCTTCACACCACTGCCCCCCCTCAGAGGATGCAGACATCTATGCTGAACTGTGCAGCAATGCAGTACACAAGCACCTGTACAACTGCATGGACTCCACCATACCCAACAGAAATAAAACCTGCTCAAGGAAACACAAACCTGTTTGGGGGACACCTTCTATCAACAGGCTTTACAACAAAAGGAAGAAACTGTTGTCCAAGGGTAAAAAGGAACAAATTCTAAACTGGAAAAACTCCCTCCTTAGCCTCAACAAGCAAATTAGATAACTAGTGAAAACCTCCAAAGCCAATTACGAATCAAAACTAGCTTCCTAAACAAAGGGAACCCACAAAGCCTTCTTCAGTTACGTCAGAAACATTCATGGCAAAGACCAGGTTTGTTCCAAATTAGTACTTAACGGTATCACATAACATTGATCCTGTTGACTTAGCCAACCTGCTAGCAGATAGGTTCAGTGCAAACTTCACCTCCCTGTTCCCCCCAAAGGCCCTTTCAACATCCCCAATACCTGTTCCACACCTTATATCTATATATAGAATAAATGTTAAAGGCCATATCAAAGGTAAAGAACACAGCTTCCATGGGAAATGACAGTATCCCAGGGTGTATTCTGCACCATTTCCAGCAAGAACTGGCTTCGCCAACGAGCATCCTATCCAATCACAGCCTAAGCACAGGTTTCATTCCAGCAGAGTGGAGTAAGTACAGTTGTGTACACTTACCATAAATGTAGATGTTCGAGTGTATTCACTGTTGCAGTCATTACATTTGGGTAATCTGCTGGCAGGTTGCCCTCAGTCGACCTGATTAACAAAGTCTTGGGTCCTGCGTCGGTTGCTGTCCCTTCTTCCATGACGTCAAGTCTTCAGGGGTACAAAACATGCAGCCGACACCATTTTCTTTAGTTTTTCTTGCCCCCAAAAAGGTAGCAAAAAAAAAAAAAAAAAAAAAAAAAAATTATATATATATATATATATATATACACACATACACATACACATACATATACATGCATCAATATAAACTTAACCTTCTTCTACAAGCAAATACACCACATAGGTAGTAGAAGATAGAGAAGGAAAGATAAACTACAGAATGACAGGGGGATGGCGGGAGGGTAATCTGGACAGCAACAGTGAATACACTCGAACATCTACATTTATTGTAAGTGTACACAACTGAACTATGTTCTTCGTGTTTCACTGTTGCAGTCATTACATTTGGGTAGAATCCCAAAGCTATGGTAGGGAGGCTGGAGCTAAACAGCATTAGGTGTGTCTATAAGGTCCTGCAGAACTGCAGTGGTAAAGCCTGCCCTAAACTTAAGAATAGAGAGGCAAATGATAATGCTTTGTGAAGGTGTGAACAGAACTCCAAGTAGCAGCCTCTAGAATGTCTTCGGTTGGTACTCCTCTGAGAAAGGCTGCTGAAGTAGCAGCAGCTCTCGTATAATGAGACCTAATGCCCTTGGGCACAGGTTTACCATGGTGTAGGTAGCAGAAACTAATGCACTGGCTTATCCACTTGGAAATTGTCTGCTTTGAAATAGTCTTTCCTTATCCTGCAGCGTATGACACCAGTAACTGCTCAGTTTTTCTTAGAGCTTTAGTCCTGCTCAAGTAGAATCTTAGCTGCCTGTGTACGTCCAAGGAATGCAGAATTCTCTCCCCCTTGTTCTGTGGATTTGGATAAAATGTTGGCAGATGAATTGTTTGGTTAAGAGGCACACTGGAAACTACCTTAGGCATAAAAGAAGTATTTGTCTCCAAAGACACCCTGTCTGGGTAAAATATGATAAAAGGCTCTACAGCCATGAGGGCCTGTAGCTCTGAAACTCTTCTTACTGAAGTAAGTGCTAGTAGCAGAGCTGTTTTCCATAAGAACTTTATATCAGCGGTAGCAGCTGGTTCAAATGGAGGCAAGGTGACCTTTTCCAAAACATAATTGAGGTCCCATGCAGGTAATGGTGATCCTCTAGGCGGCCTTACATTTTTGACTCCTCTAAGATACTGCTTTAGTAAAGGATGAGAAAAGATTGGTGGCACTGTATTTCAATAAGCCAAAATGGCAGAGGCATGGATTTTAATGGATGAGAAAGATAGGCCTTTGTCAAGCATCTCAGTTAAACATTGTAATATCTGAGGAATATGTGGTTCTGCTGTATCAGTTCCTTGTGCTTGATTCCAAGCACAGAATCTCTTCCATTTGTCAGCATAAGATTTTCTAGTACTAGGCCTTCTGGCATCCAAAATTACATCCATCACAGCTTTACTAAGAGGTGTTGTTTGTATAACTACATGATCAGCCATTCTGCCAGGTTCAGTGTCTGTAGTTGATTGTGCAGGATACGATTGTTTTGCTGGGACAGTAGTTGAGGTCTTTGAGGTAAGGTCCAAGCTGGGTTTTGAGACAAGTTCCTTAGGACTGGGTACCAGTACTGGCGGGGCCAGTCCAGGGCAATTAGTATCATCTTTGGTTTCTCTTGTCTGACTTTTAGGACCACCTTAGGGTGAAGAGGCAGAGGAGGAAAGGCGTAAACTGATAGGTTTTTCCAACTGAAGGAAAGGGCGACCACTTTTCATGCTTGTCTGAGAAGTCCTTGTGCAGAATCTTTTCAATTGATAATTTTGAGGAGAGACAAATAGATCTATGTCTGGGCTCCCCCATTTCGCTGTTATCATGCTGAAGACTTGTGGATTTAGTTTCCACTCATGAGGATACATAAGGTTTCTGCTTAAATCGTCTGCCAGTGTAATTTGTTTTCCTGGCAGGAATTGAGCTTGAAGATGCATTTGGTAGCTCAAGGCTGTGTCCCACAGTGTCATGGCTAATCTGCAAAGGGGGTATGAGTGTGTGCCCCCTAACTTGTTTATATACCACATGACTGTGGTGTTGTCCGTCTTTATCAGTAGATGTCCTGGATGAAGGCTGTTAGGGCATTTTGAACAGCTAGCATCTTTCTGGTTGATATGTAGATACATTTGTTTTGGGGTCCATATGCCCTGAATGCATCTTCCTGCCATGTGGGCCCCCCCAGGCATAATCCGAGGCGTCTATTAAGGTTTGGCTGGCGGGGGGGGGGAGTGAAGGTCCATCCCATGTCTTGGAGACATGCCTTTGCCCACCACAGAAACTCCTGTTGTAGGCAGGGAATGAGAGGAATCACTGCTTCCAGACTGTGAGAATGTTGACTCCATAAACTTTTCATGTACCACTGAAGTTTCCTCATATGCAGTCTTGCATATGGAATCAGTAGGATGCAGGATGCCATGAAGTCCAGAGCCTGCAGAATTTGTCTTGCAGATAACTGGGGTTTTTGTTGCCATCAGTTTGAAGTAAGTAGTCAGTTGGCTTTGCTTGTCTGGCGTGAGGTAAGCCATCGGGGCAGTTGTATTCAAGCTTGCACACAGGAATGTTATCTTTTGATAGGGTACCAGTTGTGATTTCTTTTCGTTTATTGTGTACCCTAGGCATTTTAGAAGCCTTTTCACATAAAAACAGGTGTCGAAGAAGAATGTCCTTGTTCTCTGCGTGAAGACAGTCGTCTAAGTAAGGATATATCTGTATACTACTTTGTCTGCAAAATGCAATTACTGGTGCCAGGCACTTTATAAAGACCCTGGGCGCAGTAGATAAGCCAAAGGGCAGTGCAGATAACTGGTAATGCATTAAGCCGGCCTTGAATCTGAGGTATCTTCTGCACAATTGTCTTATTGGGACATGCAGGTATGCCTCTTTTAGGTCTAGTGTCACCAGCGAAGCATTCTTGCCCAGCATGGGCAGAAGCTGCTGCAAAGTCAGCATTTTGAATTTTGGAATGTCCAGCTAGGTGATTAAAATTGATAAATCCAGTAATGGCCACCAGGCCTTGTCCTTTCTGGGTACCAAGAACAGTCTTGAGTAAAACCCTTGTCCTTTTTCCTGTTCTGGTACTGGCTGAATGGTCCCCATATCCATGAGGGACGTACCTGTTTTTGTGCCTCTGCCCATTGATTTTTTGGCAGATCTGGCCAACTATTTACCATTGGCAGAGTGTGGAAATGGAATCTGTATCCCTGTGATAGTATGTTTAGTACCCACTTGTCCTGGGTTATAAACTGCCAGTTTTGAGCAAAAAGTGCTAACTTTCCCCCTATGGGTGCTGCCAAAAGATAAGTGCTTGGTGTAGGCAGAGGGAAGTCATTGGGATTGTTTTCTGTAGGTTTGCGCTTTATCTCCTCCAGATTTAGAGGTAGAAGCGCCCCACTGCTTTGACCTGTATGAATCTTGCGCCTGATATCTGGAACCCTTAAGGCGTCTGGATTTGCCCCTTTGAGCTCTGTCTGACACAGGAAAAGGACCAATTTTTTGTAGGCCAGTGTCTACTGAATCTCGGTGGCTGCACTTGTAAGAAGTCTTTAACAGATGGCATAGACTTAGCTTTGTCTTCCATTTTCTTTAAAACCTCTTCTGCCTTAATACAAACAGAGAATCATGCTGTAAAGGTGCATCTAGCAATTTAGCTTTAACTTGATCAGGCAAATTTTGTTCCTTTTACCAGGCATGCCTTCTAATCACAGATCCAGTAACTGCGGCCCTGCAGGAGGCCTCTAAGGAATCAAAACCACATTGCAAAGCATGTTTTCCAACTTGTTCAGCTACACGCAATAATTCCTGCAATTCTTTATTTTCTGCACATTCTGAAATCAGCATCATTTTCTGTTTCAGCAATCCCATAACATGTTGCTGCTACTTTAGCATATGAAATTGACAGTTTAAGGTCCTGACTGCCAAGGTTGCAGATGTATAAACCTTTTTCCCCCATCTATCTAGTGCTCTTGAATCTCTGTCAGAGGGGGTAGGATTTTTTGCTGTTGAGGCCTTAACTCCCTTTGGACCCTGCGAAACAGTTTCAGGATCAGCAGCAGGGTTTCTAAATAAAAATGTATGCGAGTCAGGGACCCTGTAGTATCTGTCAGGCTTACTGGAAGCCGGAGGTAAGGAGTCAGGGGTCAAGCTCGACTCCGAAAACACATCATCCCCAAGGTCAAAAACAGGGTGAATGGCTAAAGGCTTGTGCTGAGGGAGAAGGAAATCCTTGAGCCTCTCGATTCTGAGAAGTCTTGACTCTCCCAGTGAAAATGCTCCCTCAAAGTATGCAAGTTTTCTCCAAATGAATAATCTTCAGGAGGAGATGCAGATGGAATAGACTCCTCAGCATCAGAATCCTCATAGGGAGGTACACATAATTCCTGATGAGAAGAGGAATCAGAAGAAATACAAGCCTGATCTGAAGATTCATAATCAGTGTCTTGCCTAGGCCTCATCTGGAGGGGGATGGGTACCCCTGATCAAGGTAATAAGGTCTTCAGCCATTTTGATCATCTGTTTTTTAGGCATAGAGGTCTGTGCACGTGGCTCATGCATCAGTTTTTTAGTTTTAGAAGTTGCTTTGGTCTTTGGTTTTGCAGCTGTCGTCGGTTTGATATACAAATGCTGAGGTCCGAATACACCCTCAGAAGCCAGTGCCTGCTCAGCGGCTCCGGACCCATCCAAGGGAGAGACATCAGTCAGTCCAATATCTTGAGTATCGTGCAGAATGCCGGACTCCACATGGGTGTCGGTAAAGGCCTGCGACTCGAAGGTAGCTGGTATCAGGGGCTGCAAAAGCTCCACACTGAGTACCGCCGAACCGGCAACTGGCTTAGGAGAAGCTTTGTCGTCGGTTTTGAATCTCAACTGCCTTTCTCTGTCCTTTCCTTTGCGTTTATGTATTCCGGTAGTTGGATTGTTATCCAATGACATTTCTGGGTAGTTAAATCCGTTTCCAAAATACTATGATGCAAAAATATACTGATGCTTAATAGTGCGTTGGTTAAATCTAGAACAAAACCGACAGCCAGGCACGTTGTGATCAGGGCCTAGGCAAGGAATACAGTATAAATGGAAATCCTTGAGGTATTTGCTTCCCACAAGTAATACAATTAACTTTTTCCGACATCTGTAAAAAGCAAGAAAAAAGTTTCCCCAATGGGGTACTTAACTTTAGTGAAGACTTCGGTCTGAAACTCAAACTCGAATATTTCAGTAGTCGGCTGACCAGCACTTGTGAAATGCTTCTGCTTCAGGCACTGAGCGGCAAGAAAGACAAAAGAAAATGGCATCGGCTGCATGTTTTATACCCCTGACAACCTGACGTCATGGAAGACAAGACAGCAACCGACGCAGGTCCCAAGACTTTGGAATTCAGGCCAACTGAGGGCAACCTGCCAGCAGATTACCCAAATGTAATGACTGCAACAGTGAAACATGAACACCTGCTTGCTCAACCAATCTGCCAAGGTGCTGAGTCTGCCTGGAAGAAAATGAGCTATCAGCTGTAGGCCCATGGAAGCTGCTATGGACCATAGAATCATGCTCTGTCTGCACAGGGGTTAAGAGCGAGTCCCTCCCTGCTTGTTGATGTACCACATGACTGTGGTGTTGACTGTCCTAACTAGAAGAGTTCCAGGAGAAAGAAGATGCTTGAAAGCCAGCAAGGCCTGCTGGACTGCCATCAATTCCTTCAGATTTATGTGCAGGTGAATCTGTTGGTTGCTCCAAGTCCCCTGTATGCATCTGCCATCTAGATGTGCTTCCCAAGCGTAGTCCGAGGCATCTGTGGTGAGAGTCATGCTTGGAGGTGGTTGAAAAGGCAGGCCTTTGCTCTGTGAACAAGCTGTCACCCACCAATGAAACTCTGTCTGCAGACAGGGAATCAGAGAAAGTATCAAGTCCAAATCCTGTGTGTGTTGACACCAAAGGTTCTTGACGTACCATTGTATTTTCCTCATATGCAGTTTGGCATATGGAATCATCAGAATACATGAAGCCATGAATCCCAGTGCTTGCAGGAATTGCCTTGAAGAGAGCTGGGTCATGCTTGCCAAATCCTTGAAGTAAATCAAAAGCTGCATTTGTTTCTCTTGAGGGAGGACTACCATCTGGGGGTTGTATTCAGACTCACTCCCAGGATTACAATCTCCCTTGTGGGTAACATTCTTGACTTCCTTTCATTGAGTGTGTAAAATCCAAATCCTTTAGAAGCTGTTCTGGAGAGTTTGCTTGAATGAGGCAATCGTCCAAGTAAGGGTAAATTTGAATGTTTCTCTGCCTGCAAATGCAATAACCAGAGCCAGGCATTTTGTAAAATCTCTGGGAGCAGTAGATAAGCCACAGGGCAGTGCAGAGAATTGGTAGTGTCTCTTTCCAGCTCTGAAACGAAGATACTGCCTGCAACCTTCCCGAATTGGTATGTGCAGGTAAGCTTCTTTGAGATCCAAAGTCACCAGCCAGAAATCCTTGGCCAGCATTGGGAGCAACTGCTGAAGAGTGAGCATTTTGAATTTGGGAATCACCAGAAAGTGTTCAGTATGGACAAGTCCAGAATGGGGTGCCAAGTCCCCCCTTTTCTGGGAACCAGAAAAAGTAGAAGCCTTGGCCCATCTGAAGTACAGGAACTGGCTCTATGGATCCCACGTTCAGCAAGGAAGAAATTTGCTTTTCTGCTTCTGCCTTTTAATTTGGAGGAATGTCTGGGTATCCTTGCTATTAACAGACCTAATAGCAAGGGTGGCAGAGGTATCAACCTTTTTTCCCCACCTGTCCAAGGCCCTATATTCTCTATCAGAGGGAACAGGATTTTTTGCAACTGTACCCTTAATATCTTTAGGGCCCTGAGAAACGGTCTCCGGATCAACAGTAGGATTCCTAAAAAGAAACTGATGAGAATCAGGAACTAACACCTGTCAGATTTCCTGGGAGCAGGAAGAACAGAATCAGGAGTCAGAGAATTCTCCAAGAAAACATCAACTACTTCCAACACCAGAAGGATAGCCAGAGGCTTATGCTGTGGTAAATCCAAGAACTCCCTAATCCTTTTCTTAGACCAAGGATAGTCCTGACTCTCCCACTTGAAATGTTCTCTAAGAGTATTCAGGGCATCTCCAAAAAGAAAAATCTTCTGGAGGAGAGGCAGAAGGGATAGATTCTTCTGCATCAGAATCCTCAAAACCAGAATAAAGTTGAGAGTCATCCTCTTCATCAGCAGAACTGCTGGAAACATCAGAACCTGAGGGAGACCAAACTTAAGGAGACAATTCTCTAGCCCTCTTAGGAGGTTGAGAGCCACAGATAAGACTCAAAAGATCACTAGCCATTTTAATCATCTGTGACTGAGGAATTTGTGAGGAGTCCAGTGCCTGCTTTTGAGTAAATTTGTGGCTGGAAGGTCTGCCAGAAAGCCGGAGGGACTCGGGAGGTCTAGCCACAGCGGTAGTCTGAACCGAGGTCGTTGGTCTGGGTCTGGTCTCAGGCCAAAGAAGAGAGACCTCAGAAGCCAGGGCCTGCTTAGCGGCTCCAGACCCATCGAAGGTAGTGACTGGCAGAGGGTCAGAAGACAAAGTGGAAGCATGCGGCATGGAGGACTCAAAGAGGCTGAACATCCATGGACTGCAGGGTCTGTGGAAGCACCTCACTGAGAAAGCTGGGCCGACGACCAACTTAACAGGAATGTCATCGGCCAACCTGACCCTAGGCTTGTCGCAGTCTTTATCCTTGCTCTTCTTAGAAACATTGGAAGTCAGGAGACCAGAAAACACCATACCGACGAACCTAGGCCAAACTCTGAAATGCTTATATAAAATTTTAGTTCTATGGTGTATGGTACGCGGATTAAAAGAAGCACAGAGATCACAATTAAGGACGTCGTGCTCAAGGATAAGCAAGTGATACAGTAAGAATGAAAATCACGGTGTGGAATCTGTTTTCCACAGGCAACACAGTTATTAACATTCTCTGACATTCGTTAAAACAAGAAACAAGGGTCCCTAATGGGGTACTTAGCTGAGGATGTCTTCAACTGAAGTAGTCAGAATACAAAAGAAGGTAATCGGCCAACCGGCACTCATGCAAATTGCTGCTGCTTTTGGCTCTGCGGCAAGAAAGACTGAGGAAATGGTGTTGGCTGCCTTCCTTTATACCAGACGTCCAAAAGGCAGCCGACGTCATATACCAAGGCTTTGGTATTCTGGCCGACTGTGGGCTACCGGGAGCCGGATAACCCATTTTGTAAGGATTGCAACAGTGAAACACGAACATCAGGACCTTGTATAGCAAAAGATACAAGTTTGAAATCACATTCTTCTTGGCTAGAACTAGCACTGGTCTTTACTTCTTAACAAACTGGACTTCTCATTTATGTCACTTTTTTCCCAAAAGGATAGCAGACATGGAAGCATGCACTCTAAATCACCAGGAAGTTTATCAACAGAACTACCAAGAGACAGCTGTGCAGTCATAACAATTCTACTATAAGTTTTCAGACACAATGGTCAACATCCTGGCAAACACACTAGGCATTGCAGAAAGCCCAAATGGTAACACTCTGAAGTGAAAATATCCATGAAGACCAAAGTGAAGGAAGCTCCTGTGCAGAACCAAAACAGTGATGTGTCAAAAGGATTCCCTCATATTCTTGCAACACCATGCAGCAACTCTGTAGACTTACCATCCAGAACCAGATGTGTTGGCAGAATTCAGTGGGTAAAGAAATGGACATCTATACCTTGCAGAATTAAGAAGTGTTAAAACCCATAGTCCTGTTCGCATTACCAACATTAGACACTTACTGCAAACCTAGACTCACTCTGCTGATGAATGAGTTCTGTTGAAACATTCTGGTCTCTCAAGAATTCTTTCTGAGAAAACCAAGGCCTAAGCACCAAGAAAGACCACGTCCAAAACTCATGGGTCCTTTGCAATGGCTAACAAAACTGAGGTGCTCTTAGAGAACTATCTACTCTATATTAAACTGAATACTATAGTAAAGAATGCAGAGGTTGGAAGAGTGAAACTGCCCTCTTGAAAAATGAAGCCAGCACATAATGTGGAATAGATGCCTAAATGCCTTCCTTAGTCTGCAAGAAAGAAAAAAACTTCCTCTTTAATAAATGAACACACACGAACGAAAAGATCATACCAGCAAACAGGCAAACAGAAACACTCATAAAACAGCAAAACCTCTTGTGTAGTTCCACAGAGTTATATCTAATCCACGTTTTCAAAATGCAAAACTTTAAATCCAGATCATTTGAACTGCTGAGTTTATTGACTAAATTACAGAAAATAAAAAGACTGTTAAACGCTTTCGTCCCTCAAGACAAACAAGGGGACTTAATCAAAACAGCCATTACACTTCAGAACCTTCCGTTTATACTGAATCAATTAAGTGGTTGTTATACCCATAACAACATTTAAAGCGACCAGTGCTTTTTACAAGAAACATCACACACAAATTTAAATGCACACAGTAAAAAATTCACTTAAAAAGTATATTACAATAAAATATTACTAAAAACCTAATAAAAGAAGCATATGCTGTTGAGATGTAAAAAGTAAAATATTAACACTGAAATATATAATACATTGATAAAATATATTATAAAATATAAAACAAAAGTCTATGTCACCAGGGAACAAATGCTCCTTAAGCTGCAGTAGAAATTGTAATAAAGCAACAAAAAGCACAAGAGCAAACCACAGCAAACCAAAGCATGAAATACTATTTTTATAATTGATGTATTTTTATAATTTAGGTTTATAAAGTATTTATATTTGATTAGCTAATTCACTAAATCATCTATAAAAAGAAGTTATATACTCACCATAATGTTCCATCTGAGTAGATACTTCATTTGTCTGCAACCTGTGGGTAGTCGGATCCAACCTCGGATCCGAACCGGCAGCTTTCCAAGCTTCAAGATCTTGAGCTCCTAGCTCCTCCCCCTACCCATAATCCCTTACTACCAACCACATTACCTCAGATCGGTTATTTTGCCCTACAGGCTAAAGACGGAGAAGAAATTCTAAAAGGACAACACCTTACCGAGGTTCGGGGGATGGCAGGGGGGGGGTCGGTTGCAGACAAATGAAGCATCTACTCAGATGGAACGTTATGGTGAGTACATAACTTCTTTATCTGAAGTAGTTACTTCATTTGATCTGCAACCTGTGGGACAGAGTCTCCAGCTTACCTAAAGGCCCTGGGTGGTCCCTACGGAAGGATATTCCGAAGCACCGCAGAGCCAAAGGAAGCCCTACTTCTGGAGATCATGTCCAGCTTGTAATGAGAAATGAACGTATGGGAAGAAGACCAGGTAGCTGCTGAACAAATATCGTCTACTGGAACTCTAGACCAAAAAGCTGTTGAGGTAGCCACAGATCTAGTAGAATGTGCCCGAACGGCAACCGGAGATGGCTTCCCAGCTGAAATGTATGCTTGTCTAATACAATGAGAGATCCAATTTGCTACTGTCACCTTAGAAATTGGTTTGCCCATGGCTGATTTAGCATAAGAAACAAACAACTGGTCTGACTTGCGAAAATCTTTAGTCCTATGCAAGTAAAAATGTAGTTGTCTGTGCACATCCAATTTGTGCAATATGTATTCACCTTTGTTTTGGAAACTAGGAAAGAAAACAGGGAGGTTAATAGATTGATTAATGTTAGTCTCTGTGGCTACCTTAGGTAGAAAAGAAGGATTAGTCCTGAGGGCCACCCTATCTTTGTGAAAAATAAGGTATGGATACTTAATGCACAAGGTTTGCAACTCTGATACCCGCTTGGCTGAGGTAATAGCAACCAAGAAGGCCATTTTCCAAGATGAGAATTTTAAAGGCACTGAGGCCGCCGGTTCGAAAGGTGGTCCCCGTTAATGCTTGTAAGACCAAGGTAAGATCCCATGGAGGCATAGCCGGCTTAATGGGAGGCTTTAAGAGAAACACACCTTTCAAGAAGGCTTTGCATATCTTTGCTGACGCCAAAGAATTTACGCCATCCCCCACATGATAATGAGAGATGGCTGCAAGTTGGACTTTAATGGTGGACGCACTAGCTCCCTGCCTAAAAAGGAGGGATAGAAGTCCAGGATAGTGGGAATAGGAACTGTAAAGGGATCTAATTCCTTATCCTTTGCCCAGATGGAAAAACGTTTCCATTTACTGTTGTAGAGCTTTCTAGTGGATGGCTTATGAGCTGCCACCAGAATGGCCTTAACTGGGGATGAGATACCGGGAGTCCTTGCCATTAACGGAACTGGATCAACCAGGCCGTGAGCCTGAGGTTGACCAGGTTCGGAGTGTGGCATCTCGTCGGATGCGAGATTAGGTCTGGTCTGGGATCCAGAATCCATGGGGGCCACACTGTGAGACTGCAGAAAGGGGAACCAGACTTGTCGAGGCCAGAATGGGGCAATGAGAATCACCCTGCTCCCCAACCGACAGGCTTTCTGGATGAATTTCGTCATCAGAGGAAGAGGAGGATACACATAAAGGAGACCAGGTGGCCAAGCATGAACCAGAGCATCCCTGGGGGATTCCCCTCTGAGGGGAACTATCGCGAAGTAATCTCTGCATTTTGAGTTTAGGGGAGAGGCAAAAAGGTCGCAGCGAGGTTGACCCCATTTGAGGAATATCTGCTTCGCGACAGAGGGATTCAGAGACCACTTGTAAGGGCTGAGAAATACCCAACTTAAGTTGTCCGCTAATATGTTGGCCCGCCCCGGAATGTGCATTGCTATCAGAAAGCGGTTGGTGGAAATAGCCCATTCCCACACACTCATGGCTTCTCGACACAGGGGGGTAAGACCTGGTCCCTCCCTGTTTATGTACCAGACAACGGACATGTTGTCTGTCGGGATTGCAATAGTCCCCAGAGGTAGAAGGTGATGGAGAGCTTGCAACGCCAACAGCACTGCCCTCATCTCTAGGACGTTGATATGCAATGCAGTCTCTAGAGAAGTCCACGTGCCTTGGACGGACTTGCCTGCGTAATGCCCACCCCACCAGAGGCAGGAAGCATCCGTGGTCAACGTGGCTTTGACTGGGGGAATGACAAAGGGTCTCCCTTTTTTGAGTACCTGAGCCTGTAACCACCAAAGTAGGGAGTCCCGGCATGCCCTGCTCAGAGGAATCGGCATGTCCAAGGGATGGACCGACAAAGACCATTGGACCTGTAGAGTCCATTGTAACACTCGCATTCGCAGACGGGCATGGAGAGAAAGGCCTATCACTGCCGACATAGACCCTAACGCCCTCAGGACTAATTCTGTTGGAGGAGCGGGGCTCTGAAGAATGTCCAAGACTTGGCGAGACAAACTGTTTAGCCTGACCGATGTCAGAACCACTCTGGAGATTAGAGTATCCAACAAGGCCCCTATGAATTCTAGGGCTTGATTGGGGCACAGGCAGGATTTCTTTAGATTCACTGAAATGCCCAAATGACCAAACAGAGATAGGGCGTAATCTCTCGCCGTAACCAGTAGATGCTTGTTGGGGGCGGTGAGGAGCCAGTCGTCCAGGTAAGGGAACACCTGAATGCCCTGGAGTCTCAGGTGGGCTGCAACCACTGCCATGACTTTGGTAAACACTCTGGGGGCTGAGGTTAGGCCAAATGGAAGAACCCTGAACTGATAATGACTGGCTCCTAGCCGGAAGCGGAGGAACCTCCTGGATCGTCTGCCCATTAGTATATGGTAGTACGCATCTTTGAGGTCCAACGAGCACATCCAGTCGTTCTCCTGCAGGAGGAGGAGAATAGATTGGAGGGTGACCATCCGGAACTTTTCCTTGGGTATGAACAGGTTCAGGAACGAAAGGTCTAGAATGGGTCTGAGGTCCCCCGTTTTCTTTGGCACCAAGAAGAACCTGGAGTAATAACCCAATCCGGACTGATCTGGGGGGACGGGCTGGATGGCTCTTTTTCTTAGCAACTCCGAAATTTCTTGAGTTGCGGACTCCCTTTGATGGGGTGGAACATCGAAGAGATGTTTGGGTTTGGGGGGGGTGCAAGAACGGTATCGTGTAACCTCTGGATATTATCCGGAGCACCCATCGATCGTTTGTAATGGACTCCCAATTTGACAGGTGCTCCGATAATCGCCCCCCCCCCCCGACTGCCTCCAAAGAGGGACAGTCAGGCAAGCCCTCAGGGCTGTTGCGCGGGTCCCTCAGAGAAAGGTTCTCTAGACCCGAAGTTACGCGGGCCCCCTCTGCCTCTGGGCCGGCATCCACCTTGTCCTCCTCTGCCTCTAGAGGACGAGTTGTCCGCAGCAGGACGGGATTGCTGAGATTTACGGAACCACAGCTTCTTTTGCCCACTCTGATTCCTGGAGAAGGATCTTTGGGGGTTAGAGAAGCGGACTCCGACGGCCGACAGCGTCTTCCCATCCTTCTCACTTTGGACTAGCGTGTCGCGAACTGATGAGCCAAATAAGGCCAAACCATCGTAAGGGGTGTTCGCGAAGGATGCCTTAAAGGGATCCGTGAAGTCGCAAAGGCGGAGCCAGGAGTGCCGTGGCAAGACTACTCCCGCTCCGCTAGCTCTAGCGGCTCCCTCCGTGGCATGGGAAAGAAGCCGCATAGATGTATTTGATATGGACTTTAGAGTGGCCATTCGAGTCTCAAAAACCTTTTTGTCTGGGACTGACATGGACTCCGGAGGGGCTGCAGCGTACTCTTTAATTCACACTGTAGCCTAATAGTGTGTGCCATGTAGTTCAGCGACCTTATGGCAAAGGTCGCTGAAGCAAACATCCGCTTCCCAATACGGTCCAAAGCCCGGGACTCCTTGTCCGGCGGATGGACCGAAGAACTTTCTTGGGCAAGTTCTCTCTTAGTGGCAGCCGCCACCAACATAGCATCAACAGGCGCGCCTTTGGACCAAGAAGGTCTATCAGAGGGAGGGTTGAGGACCTTATCCGGGCGTCTAGGGATAGGCTCCACGGTGTCTGGCTCCTTCCAAGCCCTGGTGGTAATTAGGTCCACCAAGGGGTCGGCTGGGGGGACACCCAGGAGGTAGATGGGCCTGCCTCAAAGGCCTCCAGAAATACGGACTCGTCCAGGGAGGGCTTTTGGGCAGACCACCCCCCCTCTTATACGCA
The DNA here is from genome assembly GCF_019279795.1 of Protopterus annectens. Lineage (NCBI taxonomy): Eukaryota > Metazoa > Chordata > Ceratodontiformes > Protopteridae > Protopterus > Protopterus annectens. The sequence continues at coordinate 1,128,225,084 of NC_056735.1, read as the reverse complement.
ACATTTCCATGATGTCTCCAAATGAGACATCTTCAGAGGGTGACCTTGGGGAACCCTCCGTATCATCCAAATCCGTATCCGTGGTAATGGACTCGGGGGAGTCCAGGTGCCTCCTTTTACACTGGTGCTTCCGAGGCACCTCTTCGGCGGGGCTGTCCGAAGAGGGTTCGTCCACCGGGTGGTGTTCCTCCCTAGGAACTAACTGGAGGCTTTGGGCAGGCTGTCCAGATGGACGGATGATCGAAGACAGACCCTGATACAGTGGGGGCACGGGTGGATCCGAAAGCCCGGTCGGGGACCTGGATGACCTCGACAGTACCCTCTCCACCACCTCAAAAGCCGAGGGAGATTCACTATCACCAGCCTGAGAAAGCAACATCCTCGGCTCTGAGGATAGGATCGGGGTCGGAGCCGAAGCAATCGGACCAGAGGTAGTGGTGTGCTCCGCCCCAATCGGCGCCGAAGACACAACCACTCCCCCGGATCCGATGCTCAACCCTCGGCCCCGAGAGCTTGGATCAGACAAAATTGAAGGTATAGTCGGCGAAGACACTATCCCTGTCGGCGCCGACGTATCCCCGGATACGAAAGGGCCTGGATCCGACAACTCCGAGACCCGATAACGGGTCGGAGAAGGAGCGATCGGGGCAAAAATGGGGGCTGAACTCCCTCCCAAAGGGGGGGGGGGGGAGGCAAGAGCATCCCCATCTGGGTCTGTAAAAATCTTCGCATCATCCGATCCATGTCTGCTTCAGAGATGCTTCTAGTAGACCGCGAAGAGGTAGTTGAGGCAGGCCCGGGAGGGCCGCCTCGAAGACCTCGAGGGAGACCTATCCTCCTCCTCTGGCTCCGGAGAAAAGGAAGGTGAACGGAGCCGAGAGGACAAGGATCCGGAGATCCTCTCAGGGGACTTCAGTATCTTTTCAGGCGGAGCCGAGGGATGAGACTCGGCCCGCCTTTTTGAAGTATGGCCCTCTCTCTCTCTATGTTTCTTCTTCTCCCTGTGGGAAGAAGAACCAGACTCCACAGAGCTAGTACCCGATAAGGGAAGTTGAGTCCCAGGTACAGCTAAGGGAGTAGCCGGTGCCGAAGCTACAGCAGTAGCTTGGACCCGGCTGGGAGAGGAAGAAGAAGCCGATTCCTGAGGGAGTTTTCTCGCCAGGATCAGCTTGTTCTTCCTGTCCCTAAGTGCCCGAGGGTTGAAGGCCGCACAAATCTGGCAGGCCTCCGACAAATGTGCTGCCCCCAGACATAAAACGCACTGAGTGTGGCCATCAGCTGGGGAAAGCTTGTGGCCACACTCAGTACACTTCGAAAATATAGCCTTAGACTCAGCCATAAATTCTCTCACACACACACCCAAACACTAAGGGGGGGAGGGGGAGAGACAAATCTAAACTAAGGAGAAAAAGAGGTTTTTTTTTTTTTTTTTTTTTTTTAAGTGGGTTTGACACAAACAACACACACACACTTTAAACTAGAAATTAGCTATAGAAAAAGGAACAATCTCACCAGGCCAGGAGCTCTTCACTAAGAAGCAACTGTCTTTAGCCGTGGCAAAAAACGATCTGAGGTAATGTGGTTGGAAGTAAGGGATTATGGGTAGGGGGGAGGAGCTAGGAGCTAGGATCTTGAAGCTTGGAAAGCTGCCGGTTCGGATCCGACTACCCACAGGTTGCAGATCAAATGAAGTAACTACTTCAGATCTAATGTTTTTAAATATGAATTGATAGCTGTTTTAGAAGTTCTTTGAACAGGATGTGATGTCAGCATGATCCACCTACCAGGTGTATATAGTAAAATGTATTTGGTCTGAAGAAGCCCGCTTGGGTGAAAGCGCTAACCATTTTGTTTTAAAGAATAAATTGACTTATCTACACTTCGTTTTGCTGCTTTTTGGATGCTCCGTTTTGAAGCTGAGTACTTTGCCTATGAGAACTGTTTTATATAGCTGTTGTTTGCTCCCGTGCTTTTCGTTGTTATATTATAAAATATACTAACAGTAGACATAGTAGATGGGATGCACCAAAAAAACTAAGTTGCATATGTTTACATGAGGTGGTGTTATAAGTTTAGTGTCATCTTTTTAAGCACTGGTAGTAAGGAGATATTACTGTTGATGCCAGGTGCCTTAATTGCATTCAGCCTCATTTGCCATTGTAATTCAGCTAATTCTAAGTTGAAATCTCACCAATCACCTCTAGGGTACTTGGCGACCACCTCTAAAATACTGTGTCTAAATCTCTGTATAGCATATACATGTTCGTATATTTTTTTTTTAAGTCTTTGTCTTATCAACGTAGTAATGCCCACTTCTACACATATCCCAATGTACACAACACCTCTCTTGTTACAATTACCCTTTTGCAACCTAATTTCGAAGGGTATACCTTCTAAAACTAGGGTGTCGTGCCTTAATATGTACCGACATTGGTTGCAGGCTCCACAATTAGTGGTCCCTTTGTTGGGTACAACATCTCTAATAATGCTTTGTTCAAACAGTGATTTACAATTCCTACCCATCTTTTAAATATATTTGGGCTCCCCACCAACATATTTCATAACCTCCAAATTGCCCTTAAAAATGGTCCAATTCCTAACCACTGTTTCTTTGACTACCTTACTATTTGATGCATATGGAATCACCATCCCCATTTTTGCAAAATGCCCTTCCTTATCGGCTTTATTGGACATCTCCCTACTGCTCAATAATTGCTTAAACTTTGCCCCACAATCTCTTTGGTTACTTACATTTCAAATAATTCCAACTCCGAGCACTTGCGTGCTGCCCTAATTGCTCCTTGTATATGTTTCTCAGTGTAAACCAGGGTGACAACTCTGAAAATCTAAATGATCATTAGAAAAGGTCTCTTTTCTATATATTGTTGTAGTGAATTTTCTCCTAATATTGTCCTAAGAGTGATGTCCAAATAATCTTGTAAAAAGCACTGGTCACTTTAAATGTTATGGGTGTAACAACCAGTTAATTGATTCAGTATAAAAAGGAAAGTTCTGACGTGTAATGGCTGTTCTGATGAAGTCTCCTTGCTTATGTTGAGGGACGAAAGCGCTTAACAGTCTTTATTTTCTGTGATTTAGTCATACTCAGCTGTTCAAATTATCTGGATTTAAAGTTTTGCATTTTGGAAGCATGAATTCAACATGACTCTGTAGAACTACACAACAGGTTTTGCTGTTTTACACTTAAAAGAAAAAAAAAGTGGGAAATCGGAGGAACAATCCAAAGTGGCAAGGGATATTTCTTTCTCAAGATGTCATCCATCAGATCCTGGAATGCAAAACCAAAAGGAACATCAACCATGAAGGGGATGTCCAGAATGTTATTTCCAAGCTCCTCTTTAAGAGAGGATAGCCTCAGTCATGCCCATCCAAAGCAAGCAAACAGCTCAGCATGTGATCCTGGCCCAAGCATCAGCAGAAGGAATGCCCACTCAAAGCCATATGCAGAGGTTTCACAACATACCCATGTTCAAGGTTCAGAGGTCAACAAATGAAGGATGAATGAATTGAGTAGTTGAGGTTGTTGCAAAGTAAACTACTTACATATGCCTATTCAAAGCTCGACTTTCTGAAAGCAAGATGGCAAAATGTTGTGCTCTCCAAGACCTGTGGGACCAGATGGATCACAAAAGAGAAATGTTTAAGAACTAAATGCATCAGGGCATCTGCCTGATAGGGGAATGTACTGGCAGAACATGGTTGTTTTCAGAACAACATTAGTATCCTTAATAGCTTGCTCTATTGGGTGAATTTATTTTAGTTAAAATTTTTAAGTGTGACTGGTGCACAACATCTTTAAAGCCAGAACCCAAGGCTCCACTCTCCTCATCATCCTCCCTCTGAAAAACATTTATGTACCTATGGGAAAAGGAATGGGAACTGAAGCCCAGTCTTATGACGACCTCAAAAGCCTCAAAGATCTCTCCAAATGACTACGTCATCTGAAGGGAGCTGTAGCCTACGGAAAATTTACTATCTTTGTCTATCTGCACAAAAGGCCACTGGGTTCTTATACCCTTAATTCCCCCAACCTTGAAGTCATGTAGAATATGGAGATGCCCTATGGAATCAGGCTTCCATTATCAACCTCCAAATGACTGAGCAGGAGCTGGCAGCAGCTACAAAGTAGAAATCCCATAATCTGCTACCATAACACGTATAAGCTGGGTATGTTTCTCCCTCCAAGCCCCTCACTGTCCATATAACTGAAGCACTAGCATGGTCTTCAATCCTCATTAAATGAAGATTAATTCAGCACCTGTGGGGGACCAAATTGACATACATCCACAAAGGGACAATGAGTGCATCAAACTGGGTGAGGATAACTTGTTTAAGTCATGTGTTTGATTACTTAAATTGTAAAGTTAGACATGTAATGTAATATCAGTACTTTTCCTTTATGGGTTATTAACTGTAATCTCTCTCACTGGTAGTTAAAAATTGTCTATTTGGAAATCTGTGCACAAGTGTGTGCGTGGGGAGGGTGAGCACCTAGCCCCAAAGCCAACAAATTATTTTCTAAGATTTATGTATTACAAATGTCAGCGCAAGGTAACTTGTTTGGTAACTAGAACCAAATCAAGCATCCCTATGGCCATCAGTATGAATTAGGATCTGCACAGATTCTTCCTTTATCGCTTTAGTTAAGGATGAGACAAAACCGCTGATGCTTATATGACAGTAATTTAAACCCTGCCATGCTCCACTATTGGAGGGAGAAATTCCCAGCCTGCTTCATTATCAGAAGGATTTGGTTGAAAGCCCCTCAGAGTTGCCCACATGCAGGTCTCAGCTGACTCAAGTTATCTATACACTATTCACTGCACTCCATTGTGCTTAATGATATACATGCTCTAGCTCACCCTTCCCATTCTAAACTACATGTTTTTATTTTTTGCTTTAATATTCTACGTTCCTTCTGCCAATGCAACCTGTCTTTGCATCTTCTACTTTTACTTTCTAATGTTTACCAACTGTTTAAACATCCATATTTTCCTTCTTCAACATTTCCTTATACAACCTAATGTTTTAATTCTACTGAGTGCACAGCAAACAAATGACTGAATTAGCATCAACTCCCACTTTTCTCCATTTTGAACATGGTGTTAGGTTGTCACATCAACAGTAATCATCACCTACAGCCGTTAATGCCACATGAAAAGCTATGCTTCATAACCTGGTGATTGAGTATTACAACACATTTTTATCTACTTTATTGTTAAAACACATACAGACTTTACATTCCCTGACTTTTTAATGAAATATGCCTGTTCTTAAATGGTTGCTCTATTCAGGAATTCATTCTAATAACTGTAGTACTTCATGTGTATGTTTTTTTCATACTGAGTTCTTCAATGAAGTGTAAGCATCCTCTGTTTTACCTGAAAACAGACAATATGTGCACAGTGTCAAATACACATTAGACCTGCAAAGCACATGAATGAAAAAAGTTATGTCTTACCATAACTTTCCATCTGTGTTGTTGATCTTCATTCATTACTGATGGGTGTCGGTTCAGTCCTCAGAACAGTCTCTGCCTTTTAACAAGCTCGTGCCAGCCAAAAAACTCTCGAGCTAAGCTTTTACCCACAATGCCCTTCCCCATGTTACCTCACATCCAGTTTGCGTATTATAAGTAAAGCATAGGCCGTCTCTGAGCAGAAACCCTAAAAAGGAATACGATCCAATTTGATCCCCCATCCAGGAGCCTCTGGAGAAGGAAGGAGGGTGAATGAACAACACAGATGGAACGTTATGGTACATAACTTCTTTATCCGATGTTGTTGATCTTCATTCACTCCTTACTGATGGGACAGAGTCCCCATCTACCTTCATTCATGAGAGGCCCTTATGGAAGGATGTTCCTGAGTACCACTGAAGCAAAAGATGCTCTTCCTCTGAAGGCCAAATTAAATTTGTAATGAGTGATAAAGGTATGAGGGGTAGCCCAAGTTGCAGCTGCACAAATATCATTCAATGATGCTTTTGCTTGAAAGGTGACAGAAGTTGCTATTGACCTGGTAGAATGTTCTCTAACTTTGCCAGGTACAGAAGTTTTATTTCGTTGGTAAATCAAGGAAATACAGTCGCTGAGCCATTTGGACAAGGTTACCTTTGAGACTGTTTCCCAGTTTTGGGCCTGAATAGGATACAAACAATTGGTCTGATTTACGTATTGACTTTGTTCTGTCCAGACAAAAATGTAGATTTCTATTTTTAATTTATTTAACATTTGTTTACCGGGAAAGTCCGACTTGGAATGAAGCCAATTTTCAGCAGAGGCCTGGGGAGAAATGCATGTCTTTGCAACATGGGAGGAAACTGGAGCACCTGGAGGAAACCCACACGAACACAGGGAGAACATGCAGAGACCACACAGAAGGTACCCCAGCCAAGAATCGAACCGGAGAACCTCTTGCTGTGAGAAGACACTACTACTGCTGCTGCCATCAGTTTCGATGAACATCTAATAAATGAAGGCAGTACTCCCCTTTGTTTGAATAGTTTGGGGAAAAATACAGGAAGGTCAATCGTTTTGTTCACTGCCTAATCTGAGATAGCCTTAGGCAGAAAAAAAGGATTGGTCCAGAGTGATACTCATCTTTATGAAATACCATACAAGGTTGTTTAATACACAAGGCGTGGAGCTCTGAAATGCGTCTGGCTGATGTGACAGCTATTAATAAGGATTTCCAGGACAGGAACTTAAGATCACAAGTGGAAGCATGTTCGAAGGGGGAATATGTTAGGGACTGCAGTACTAAAGTCAGAATCCAGGGTTCAAAAGGTTCTCTGAAAGGTGGTCTAATTTGCAAAACGCCTTTTAAGAAAATTTTGCAAAGGTGATGGCAGATTAATCCCTAGTCTTGGAACCCACTGTGGAAATTTGAAATGGCAGATAAATGTACTCGAATAGTTGAGGCAGCTGCTCCTGACTGAAAAAGATTTGATAAATAATCCAAAACCACACCAACTGGGGCTGAGCAAGGATCAACTTGTCTTTGTCTAGACCAAATAACCAACATTTTCCACTTGCTGAGAAAAATTTTCCTGGTGGATGGTTTATGTGAAGCCAGTAAGATATCATGCACTGAGGAGGTAAGGTTATTCTGCCAGGCTATTACTGGAAGTGGAGATACCAAGTTGTCAGCTTAAGGTTGGAAATGTGTAGGTGAGTCAACCCTTGCTGGTGCAAGATCAATTCTGGAGTTGGATCCAGAATCCAAGGTTGGTATATTAGATGAGGCCAAAAGAAAGGGAACCAAATTTGTAGAGGCCAGTAACAGGCAATGATGATTACTCTGCTTCTCAGACAAAGGGCTTTCTTCAGAAACTGGGGAAAGGGGGGAAAGGCATACAGAAGTCCTGTGGGCTATTCGTGGATTAGAGCGTCCCTTGGGGACTCCCCCTGTGGGGGATTAGAGCAAAACAGCTGCTGTATTTATGGTCTGCTGGAAATGAGAATAGGTTGCAGCAAGGCTGGCCCCAGCGGCTGAAAATGTTCGCCACCACAATAGGATTGAGGGATCACTCATGAGGCAGTAAGATCCATCTGCTCAGCTTGTCTGCAATCACACTGGAGCTCCTAGGAATACACGTTGCAATTAGAAAGCGGTTGGAAGCTATTGCCCACTGCCAAATTCTCGTGGCTTCTCGACACAATGGGTAGGACTTGGTTTCCCCTTGTTTGTTGATGTACCAGACTACTGACATGTCTGAGTGGATAGCAATCATCCCCGATGGAAGGATAGGTTGAAAGGCTTGCAACACTAGAAGCACCACCCTCAGTTCCAGGACACTGATATGCAGTTGGGCCTCTATGTCTGACCAAGTACATTGGACCGTCTTACCCTGGAAAAGCCCCCCCACCCTACCAGGGAAGCGTCTGTAATGACAGTGGCCTTGGGCTGTGTTGGGTAAAAGGGGTGACTCCATCGCTGTTCGTCTGGCTTCATCCACCACATTAAGTCCTGTTTGCATCGCTGGGTTATCATTATTTGAAAGGACAGAGGATGTTGTAAGGGATACCACTGAGTTAGTAGGAATCCTCATGTGTAGTCTTGCTAAAGGTACTATGGTAACTGAAGCTGTCACAGGTCCTATGAGCTGAAGCACTGTTCAAGCAGGGATTAATTTTTGACAGAGTATCAAGAGGGATCCCTTAATTGGGATCTTAGCCTGCTTAGGTCTGGGACAGAGACTAGGCAGGCATTTGTGTTGAAGATGGCCCCTATAAACTCTAAGGATTGAGGGAATCAGGTTGCACTTTCCCCAATTTATCGAAATTCCCAATGATTTTGCTATCCTGAACGTGTTATTTAGTGCTATCTCCAGTAGACACTTGGTGGGGGCGGTGAGGAGCCAATTGCCTAGGGATGGAAACACCTGGAATCCTTGCAGTCTTAAGTGAGCTGTTACTACTGCCATGCACTTGGTGAAAACTCTGGGGGCTGTAGAGAGTCTGAAGGACAAGGTGTGGAACTGAAAATGATTGGCCCCTAGCCGGAAGCAAAGAAATCATCTAGAGCACTTGTCCATTTTTATGTGGTAATACACATCCTGAAGATCTACTGAGCACATCCAATCGTCTTTTCCAATAAAGGAAGGATAGAGTTAACTGACACCATCCGGAATTTTTCTTGTATGACAAATTTGTTCAAGATACTGAGATCCAGAATTGGTCTCCAGTCCCCTATTTTCTTTGGCACTAAGAAGAATCTTGAGAAGAATCCGGATCCTATTTGGTCTGGTGGGACTGTTTAGAGGACTCTTCTTTGAAGCAGATTTTGAATTTCTAGTACTGCTGTTTCCCTTTGACTGGGTGGGAGATCAGGAATTAGAGTGGTGATTTTGGATAAAGAATGAAAGGGACATGATAACCTCTGGTTATAATCCGCTGCACCCATAGATCCATTGTTATTGTTAGCCAGGCAAAAAGGCAGAAGGAAAAACATCCACCGACTGCTTCCAGAGGAAAGCAATCTGGCCACACCTCAGGAGTGCCAATAGGGTTATCTGGAGAAAGTCTCTGGAGCCCTTATTACGTTGACCCACCCCCCCCCCCCCCGCCTGGGTGCCTTACTGATGAGTTACCCCGTCTGCCTCGGGAAGTATACTCGCCATGTGTGTCACGGAAAAGACCCTGTGATTTCTTGCGCCACATCTTTCTGCTCCTTTGGTTCCTAAAATATGGACATTGAGGAGTGGAAAAACATAGCTCCATGGCAGACAGGGTCTTACCGTCCTTCTCACACCTGGCCAAGGTCTCTTTTAATTTAGGGCCACAAAGGGAGGATGCTTCAACTGGAGCATTAAGGAAGGAAGACTTAAAAGGATCCGCAAAGTCACAAAGGCACATCCAAGCGTGACGTCACATGAGAATGCCTGAACCCGCTGCTGTTTCAGTGGCATGAGAGATGAGACACATGGAGGAGCTGGATATGGATTCCAGGTTTGCTAGATGCGAAGCAACTTTGTCATGGACCTTGTCAAAACCAGCTCCTGCTAAGGTATCAAAGAGTTCACTGACTAAGTCTCTTTCAACCCTGGTGAAATGTGCCAGATAATTTGAAGACTTAACTGCAAAGGTCGATGAAGCAAAAACTCGCTTCCCTAGTCTTTCCACTGCCCGAGGCTCCCGGTTTGGGAGATGGACAGTCTGCTCTCCTTGGCCAGTTCCTTTTTGGTGGCAGCCGCCGCCACTATTGCATCTACTGGAAGACCCTTGGACCAATGAGGGTGTTGCTCAGGGGGAGATCAAATTTTGTCCAGCCACCCTGGGCTCTGTTCAATGGTATCAGGACTTCAGGCACGCTGCACGATAAGCTGAATAAGCTCATCTGCAGGTGGGGTCAGGGATGAGGTACAGGGTCAAGCATGAAAATCCTGCAGGAACACGGACTCCTCGGAAAAGGGACTGGTGGACTTCCAGTCACCCATCTGCTTAACATTTCCAGGATGTCTCCAAATGAGACATCATCTGGAGATGACCGTGGGGATCCCTCCCCTTCATCATAGTCCATGTACTCTGTAAGGGACTGTTCTGGTGAGTCTACGTGCTTCTTCTTGCACTTTTACTTGCATGGTACCTTTTCAGTGGGGGTTCCTGAGGAGGACTCTGAAGAAAGGGTACCCTGTGTGGCAGGGTATCCTGAGGCTCTTGTGCTTGAAGTCCCAAGTGCAGTGGCTTGTTTTAGCTAAGGCTCAGAGGAAGGACACATCTGGGGTTCTGATGCGGATGGCTTGTTTGCAGAGGCAAGAGCTCTCGCCATCGCTTGGAAAGCTGGCCTGCTTGAAGAGGGATATGAGCCTGGAACCGGGGTCACATCCCGCTCCGACGAGCCCAAGGATGGAGCCTCAAGGGGACACGGTACCGACAATGTTCCTGGAATCATGGATGGCACCGTAGAAAAAGCCGTAGCCATGCCAGAGCCGAGGAGCCCGCAGTTAAGTCCTGAACTTGAAGATGGCCTGGCTCTGAACGAGTCGAAGACCAAAGGGTTGGTTCCGGCGCTACAGTGAGATCCACTAGTGGTACCGGTGTGGGAACCAATTAAGGCATTGGTGCCAAATACTTCGAAGCCTCCAAAGAGGTCAAAGGAGGAGAGTAAGCTGGAGTACGTGGAGACAGATGCCCCAATCCAATGGGGAGTGGGGGCTTAGAAGGTCTTGCAATTACAGTGGCTATAAGCAGCTGGTCCACAAGGTGCACCATGTCCAGCTCAGAGGCTCCTGGTCAATCTGGTGGATATCCCGGATGGTGATTCTGGTTGTTCTAGGAAAGGGCTAAATTGCTGCCTCACAAAAGCATCAAGTGAAGGAGAATATCAGGTCTGTGCAGTGATTTCCAATGACACCAATGTCTGAGAGAGCTGTGTAGCATGAGTTTACAAGCTTGGAACCGAAGCAGTAGTTAGGCTTGGTGTCGTAGTAGGTGCAGAAGTCAAATATTGAGGTTTAGGTGGAGTCAGTGCCATGGAAGTTGTCGGTGCCAAAGATAAAGTTGTCGACTGTACCCCAGGACAGTGCCATGGAAGCTGGTTTCCGCTCTGGAGCTGAAAGAGTAATTTTTGGTATTTTAGGTCTTGGTTCCTCCTCCTTTGTATCAGAGGGAGGAGGAGGAAATGAATGAGGTCTCTTTTTGTGATCCTTGTGCTCTTTTCTGGGAGGGGTTGAGCCCTTCGACGCAGAAACAGCCTCTGAGAAAGGCGTCTTAAGGAGGCCTTTCAAGATTAATTTATTTTTTCATTCATTAAGGGTCTGGGAACTGAACCCTTGCCAAATGGAACAAGGAGGCTGAAGTGACAAATGTGGAACTCCCAAACAGTAAATGCACGATATATGCGAGCCACTGTTAGGCATTTTGTGACTACATTTGTAGCACTGTTTACAACCTGAGGGTCCTTTTTTCTCAGACATCAATCAGAAAGGACGAACAATAATAATAAAAAACTTTTTTTTTTTTTTTTTAAAGGAAATAAGGTTACAGAAGAGAGAATACCAACTATGGTATGAAATATTACCACAGAGGGGTAAAGAGGAAGGGTGGTACCAACAATGGTACTAAAGATTACAGTAAGGCAATTAAGGAAAAGGAAGGGTGCACTAGAAAAGCGAAAGTGGGTAAAGGCTGATGAGAAAGTAGTAGTAAATTTAAATCGTAAGTAAAGTTAACTTCTGAAAAAAAATGTTATATTCAATAAAACTAAATACTTAGCTTGAGAGCAGGCTTGACATGGCTTTACGGCTATGTGACAAACGAGATCAGAGGTATCATGGGGAAGGGCATTGTTGTGAAAAGCTTAGCTTGAGAGTTTTTTGGCTGTCACGAGCTTGTTACAAAAGGCCAACTCGGTTCCAAGGACAGAACCGACACCCATCAGTAAGGAATGAATGAAGATTAACAACATCAGATCAAAACTTCAGTTTAACTGGCTAGCATTCTCACATTAACCAAAATTCACTTACTCGAAGAACAGGAATCTCATCATCTTTATACGCCACAAGCAGTGGCAATCCAGCAAGAGTCTTCTCTAAGTCTTTGCCAAGAATTTTCACACCTTGAGCAGCCCAAACTTCTTTGTGCTTCTCATACTGGTTCTAGAAGGGGAAAAACAGTAAACATGCAGATTATCTTTCAGTTTGCATTTAACTTGCTCTATTTTCCATGTCATTATTTTACTCAAAACCTCAAAAGTACTAAAAAACCCAAGAATCAATCTCTGCATGCTGAAAGTGCATTTGTATGAATTCACATACCAGTTTAAGTAAGCCACATGCTTAAGAACATACTAGATTGCTATAGGGGTGAAAAGTACAGTTTTGTACCTACCATAAATGTAGATGTCCGATAGATATGCAACTGCAGTCATAACATATGGGTTGTCCTGCCTCAGGCAGCCCTCAGTCAGCCGGATTCCAAAGTCTGGGTCCGACGTCGGCTGATGTCGCATTTCTCTCCGACGTCAGAGCGGCTGGAGTACATAAGCATCAGCCAACGCCATTTTCTTCAGTGTTTCTTGCCCCAGATGCCAGGTGCCCTCCAAGGAAGGCTGTAATCAAATTGGAAGACAAAAACAGGATTCCAGACAAATAAGTAAGCAATAAACAGATACACCATAACAGATATCCCCAGCTAAGAGAAACAGGGATAGGAGTGGACCCAAGACATAGAGGGGTATGGAGGGAGGGAAAATCCGACTGCAGTTGCATATCTATCGGACATCTACATTTATGGTAGGTACAAAACTGTACTATGTCCTTAAAGAATGCAACTGCAGTCATAACATATGGGTTGAATACCATAGCTTAGCTGGGGGAGGAGGAATGCTCTAGGAAAGAGATGGTGTGGCAATCAAACCCTGCAGGACTGCCGAAGCAAAGCCTGCTCTGGATCTGGAATATAAAGGGAGATTGTAGTGTTTGGAGAATGTATGCATGGAGCTCCATGTAGCAGCTTCTAGAATGTCTTTTGTAGGCACCCCTCTTAAGAATGCTGTAGAGGTGGCTGTAGCTCTGGTGGAGTGTGGTCTGACATTGGCTGGAACATTCTTCCCATGGAACAAATAACAAAATCTGATGCAATGTCCAATCCATTTTGAAATAGTCTGTTTGGAAATTGCTTTTCCTTGTACTCCAGGGGCGTAAGCTACAAAAAGCTGGTTAGACTTCCTACTGGTCTTGGTTCTGTCCAGTTAGTAGCGAAGTTGTCTGTGAATGTCCAAGGTATGCAACAGTCTTTCCCCTTTGCTCTCAGGATTGGGGAAGAAAGTAAGCAGGTGAATAGCTTGATTTAAAGAAACCCTAGATACCACCTTTGGCATAAAAGTAGGGTTGGTTCTTAAGGAGACCCTGTCTCTGTGAAAGATTACGAACGGTGGTGTTGCCATTAGGGCCTGTAGTTCCGAAACCCTTCTTGCTGAGGTAATTGCCAACAGGAAAGCTGTCTTCCATGATAAAAATTGTAGGTCCACTGAAGCTGCTGGCTCAAAGGGAGGTAGAGTCAGTTTTTCTAGGACAAAGTTGAGGTCCCAAGCTGGCACTGCAGCCTTTCTTGGTGGCTTAATGTTCTTGATTCCCCTGAGGAATTGCCTTAACAAAGGATGTGAAAACACAGGCGGATCAGTGTTATATCTAGCTGAGATAGCTGAAGCATGTATCTTTATGGAAGAATATGAGAGTCCATTCTGTAGCATATCTGCCAAATATTCCAGGATGAGTGGGATATTCAATAATGATGCATCATGTCCCTTGCTGGTATTCCAAATGCTGAATCTCTTCCATTTTGCTAAGTAAACCTTTCTGGTGGATGGTCTTCGAGCTTCTGTTAATATCCGCTGAACTTCCTTGGAGAGAGATAGATTGAGGTTATTCATGGGATCTCCCAGGCTGTTAGCTGCAGTGTCTGAAGGTTTGGATGCACTGTTTTGAAGTTGTGTTGAGTCAAAAGTAGGGGCCATTGGGGAAGGGCCCACTTTTTGTTGTGACATGCGCTCCATTGTAGTGGGTACCAGTGTTGTCTTAGCCAGTCTGGAGCTATTAGGATCCCCTTGGGCCTCTCTGCTTTGATCTTTAGCAATACTGTGGTCATCAGTGGCAGAGGTGGGAATGCATAGATTTTTAGATAGTTCCAGTTGAATGAAAGAGCATCTATTTTCCAAGCTTGTGGATGGTATGTCCTTGAACAGAATTTTTGTAGATGATGGTTGAGGTGGGAGGCAAATAGGTCCACTTCTGGCCTGCCCCATGTCGAGGTGAGTTGCGTGAAGATTTTCGGATGTAACCTCCACTCGTGTGGATCTATGAAATTCCTGCTTAGGCTGTCCGCCAGCACATTGTCTTTGCCTGGAACAAACTGGGACTGCAGCTGTATGTTTACGCTCAGTGACTTTTCCCAAAGATTCATTGTCAGTCTGCAAAGGGGGTAGGAATGGGTGCCCCCTTGCTTGTTTATGTACCACATCACAGTGGTGTTGTCTGTCCGTATCAGTAGATGGCCTTGCTGAAGTTGTTGTCGAAAGGCCTCGATGGCATGCATTACTGCCAGCATTTCCTTTTGGTTTATATGCAGATGTGTTTCCTTTGGAGACCATTGTCCTTGTATACATCTGCCCTCCATGTGCGCCCCCCATCCAAGGTCTGAGGCGTCTGTGGTCATGGTCTGTGTTATCTGAGGTTTTTTGAATGACATACCTGTGTTTGCCTGGCTTACAGAGGCCCACCATAGGAATTCCTTTTGTAGGCAGGGAATGAGCGGTATGGTTGTCTCTAGGTTGTTGCTGTGCTGAGACCATAGGCTTTTTAGGTACCATTGAAGCTTTCTCATGTGTAGTCTTGCTAATGGAACCAGGAGAATGCAGGATGCCATGTAACCCAGGGCCTGTAGGAATCCCCTTGCAGTCATCTGGGTGAGTTTTGCCAAACCTTTGAAATAATGAGTTAACTTCTCTTGCTTGTCTTCTGTCAGGTAAGCCATTTGAGAGGCTGTGTCTAGATTGGCTCCTAAGAAGGTTATTTGCTGGGATGGCTGAAGTCTTGACTTTTGGAAGTTGACTGTGTATCCCAGAGCCTGTAGCAACTGTATGACATAGTTCAAGTTTTTTGTCAAAATCAATTTGTCGTCCGCTTGTATGAGGCAGTCGTCCAGGTATGGGTAAATTTGGATCCCCTGGAGCCTGCAATGAGCAATTACTGAAGCCAGGCATTTTGTAAATACTCTGGGCGCAGTAGATAAGCCAAATGGCAATGCTGAGAATTGATAATGCTCTGGCCCTGCAAGAAATCCGAGGTATCTTCTGCAGCTGTGTCTGATAGGGACATGCAGGTATGCCTCCTTGAGGTCCAGAGAAATCAGCCAAGACCCCTTGCCCAGCATGGGAAGGAGTTACTGTAGAGTCAGCATTTTGAACTTTGGTACTATGAGGAAAGTGTTTAATGCGGACAAATCCAGTATTGGTCTCCATTGAGTTTCTTTTCTTGGAACAAGGAACAGTCTTGAGTAAAACCCCTGGCCTTGTTCTTGTTGTGGAACTCTTTCTATTGCTTTGATCTGAGCAAGCAGAGAAATTTGCTTGATAGCCTCTGCCCTCTGGTTTTGTGGTAGGTTTGGCATGCCTTGTTTTCTTGGTAAGGTATGAAAGTGGAACCTGTAACCTTGGTCTATAATGTCCAAAATCCATTTGTCCTTTGTCAATCTGTGCCAATTGTCTGAAAACAGAGATAATTTTCCGCCCAAGGGAGCTTCTATTTGCTCCTTGGTCAGCGGAAGTAGAGGAAAGTCATTGAGATTGTCCCTGTGGGGCAGGGGAGACCCCTGTGTCACTTCTTTGGTTTGCTGGTTGTCATTGTCGTCCCCTGTAAGAACCTCTGTATTGTCCTCTTCCTCGGCCACGCCTGTTTTTACCCCTTTGAAATCTTTCAGGATTAGGAAAGGACCAGTTTTTGGAAGGCCAATTCCTGCTGAATCTGGGTGGTTGAACCTGGAGGAAATCTTTGACCGTCTGAACTTATTTTTCTTTTTCCTCGATGGACTTTAACACATCTTTAGCATTAGTACCAAAAAGCTTGTTCTTTTCCAAAGGTGCATCAAGAAGTTTTGCCTTAACATGATCTGGTAGAGGTTGTTCTTTTAACCATGCATGTCTACGAATGACCGCCCCTGTCATAGCTGCCCTACATGAAGCTTCCAATGCATCATATCCACACTGCAGAAAGTGATTGCTGACTTGCTGAGAATTGTGTACAGCTTCCTGCAAAGACTTCCTGTCTAAAGGTTCAGGAGAGGCCAATGTTTTTTGTAAATCATCTAACAGGTAATCCTGATATTGAAACATATGAAAGAGGCAATTCAGAGCTCTCATAGATAAAGTAGTGGAGGTGTAGACCTTTTTACCCCATCTCTCTAATGACCTAGCTTCCCTGTTGGAAGGCAAGGGATTTTTGGAGGTGGATGCTGAAACCCCTTTAGGTCCCTGAGAAATAGTTTCTAAATCAACAGCATGGGCCCTAAAGAAATGAGAATGTGTTTCTGGGACCCTATAATATCTGTCTGGCTTGGCTGGGGCAGGAGGAAGAGTATCCGGGGTAACACTGGAGTCAGAGTATAGGTCATCCAAAACATCAAGCACAGGAGGTATAGCCAGGGACCTGTGTTGGGGCTTTTTAAGGAAGGTTCGAAGGCGCTTTCTGGAATCAGAATATTCCTGGCCTTGCCACTTAAAATGTTCCCTCATGGTATGCAGAACTTACCCAAAAGAAATATCCTCAGGAGGGGAGGCCAAGGGGATGGAATCCTCTGCATCCAAGTCCTCATAGGTCTAGAAGGGCTCTTCCTGGCCATCGGAGTGAACAGAGTCCTCAGAATCTTCATCTGAAGGGGTAGTGTCAGAGGGTTCAACCCGGGGCCTCTTATCAGGAGGAGGCTGGGATCCTCTCTCAGGATGGGCCTGTGAACCTCTAATCATGGAAATTACGTCTGCGGCCATAGTCATGATTTGTGTTTCAGGAGTAGGCTGAGGTAAGGCCTTAACAGTAAGGTGCTTGGTCTTGCTGGCTGCCTTAGCACGTGTGTAGGCCTTAATAGACATGGCCATAGGAGGCCTAGCAGCTCCACGTGCAGGAGTGACCTTATCTACAGCAATGGTCTCGGGCATTTCCTCGGATTCAGTATCCGGAGGAAAATCTATAACTGGCGTCGGTGTGGCCTCCGGTATCGGAGGTGTCGGTAAAGCGGTGTCTTCGGTTCGGAGCGGTGAAATAACAGTCTCAGGTGGAACCGGAGCACTCGCGGTAGGTTTTGTCGTGGAGTCGGTGGAGGACGCGGGCCGAGGATGTCGGTCCCGGTCTTTTCGTTTCTTAGGAGTCTGCGATGTCGGAGGTTCAGACGGCATTGTATAAGCAAATTTATCGCCGAAAAAGTCTTCAGCGAACTCCGCCCGGCGCCTAAGAGTGAGCTTATTGAAGCGAGCACAGGCGACACAGGCCGAGACGTCGTGGTCTGGGCCAAGGCAAGGAAGACAGAAAGAGTGGAAATCCTTATGAGGTATTTTGTTTACCACAAGACAGACAATTGTTAACTTTTTCAGTAATTTCTGACATCGGCTGAGGCAAGAAAGGTCCCCAACGGGGTACTTAGCTTTTTGATGACTTCGATTCAAGAATACAGGAGCTGACCGACCGGCACTTGCGAACTGCTTCTGCTTCGGGCACCGCGCGGCAAGAAAGACTGAAGAAAATGGCGTCGGCTGATGCTTATGTACTCCAGCTGCTCTGACGTCGGAGAGAAATGCGACATCAGCCGATGTCGGACCCTGACTTTGGAATCCGGCCGACCGAGGGCTGCCTGAGGCAGGACAACCCATATGTTATGACTGCAGTTGCATTCTTGAAGGACATCAGGTAAGATTTCTTAGACCAAGCTGTCACAAGCTAGGCAAGAAAAGATAGTACCCATAGGAAGGAGGAGAGAAGGTAATCTGACACTAAAAATGTTCCAGGTAACAGAATGCTTGGATTCAAGACAGACAATTTAATTTCAACACAAATGTATGTTAGTACACTCTTCAGGTACAGATCACCACCAAATAAGGTACGGTAGTTAACATTTACAACTTAATGAAACAGAATAAAGGAAAGAAAAACAGCCTGAGACATGCAATGACTGGCAAATTTGATAAATGTCAAGGGAAATGAAATATGATGCAGTCTTCTATTGAAATCAGCACATCAACTCTTCAACAAAGCAGGTTCAATCAGGCAGCAAGAAAACACACCAATGCATGGAAAAGAGATTTAACAAACTTGATATCAAAATGTAGATACAAACTTAATACAAAAATGATTAACTTATAAAAAGGCACTTTAAATGTTGCAATGCTAAGAGGCTACTGTCACAACTCAGAAAAATACAGTATGCCACAGATAAACTAAATGCAAACATGGCAAAATCTTTAGGATCAACAAGAGATACAGACCATGCATGATGTTCTTAAATCCAGTGAACTAAACTAGACATGCTCACGTTTAAACTGCAAAGTGAAAGGTCCCTCCCAAACTTGCAGAGAAACCAAAGTTCCACAGACTGCAGTATCCTTGCATTGTGACAAGAAACTGACACTATGATGTAGCCGTTACTCCAACATTCTCATTTACAAGAAATTAAGACAACTCATACGCCACCCACACTATTGCCCTACACTGGATGGTTTATAAGCAGGCATCTTTGTTTTCCTCCCAAACTCCAAACCCTCTTCAAACTAAATTTTTCAATCCTTGCCTACCTAGCTCTATGCAAACTCAATATACAATATTGGAGGAAAACAGCTATCTAGAATCTCCTTACACATCTTCTAATCCATACTGAGCTTTTCTTTCATGCATACATGCATATCCTTTACTGTACATGCACCTGCATAACTTATCTTGTTCTCACTTGCATGTTACCAGTGTTCATTGTGTAAGTTGTCATGACTAGCACTATAAACTTATAGGATCACAGCAGATTACTAGACTACTGACGGAGGTCATTTTAAGCCTAGCCATTTCAACCCAATGTAATACCACAGAAGCACGAGTCAATACCAAAGATTACATTTAGTGATGACTGCCATGTCCAGGAGAGTTGTGGGCATTATCCCTGGTAAGAATTTATGGTGCCCCATCCACTCATACAGTTTCCTCTTGAACAGTGTCATAGAGGTGCTCCGTTTCACATGAATTAATAGCCTGTTCCGAAGACATGGCAGTTGCTGGGAGATAAATCTGTCCCTCCAGCAAGTCCTACTTCAGTCTCAGGCCATGTTTATGTCCCTATATCTGGTAGCCCTAGACCCATTTGATTTATGGATATGCAATAGGTTCATTAGGTCTGGGAATTGAATTGTTTTGCAGGTCCCCTAAGCGTCTATACGATACGGAGTACAGTGACAGGGATTTTAGTCTGTCTGTGTAAGGCACATGCTGGAGGAATTTGATCTATGTTAAAAACCTCTGAGGTCTCTACAATTGCTGTAGGTGCTTAGTACAGTACATACTGAATGGGGAGCTGTACTCAATTATGAGCTGGATAAGTGCGGAGTACAGGGGGGCTATAACTTCTTTTGCTCTCGAGACGATGCATTTATTAATAAAGTGAGCTGCACAGAAATCTTTCCTTACAATAGTAGACACTTGGTGGTCAAAGTTTAAGTCGCTGTCAACCTGTGATCCCCAGGTCCCTTACCACTTCATGGGTACTTGGGGTATTGTTATTGACTTGACAATGTGAAAGGACACTTTGTGCCAAAGGGAATGACGACGCATTTCTATGCATTCAGTTTGAGACCGTGACTAATACGCTAGTTGCTGGTCTGTGTGAGACCCTCCTTAAGTACACTGACATTAATTTGGGGATTCAATGACTGCACCTAGTTTGCAGTCATCTGCAAACTTGGTCAGCTACAACCCTTTAGTTTTGATCTGCAATTCTGTGAAGTATACACACAGGTTCATAAGTAGGTACAAGGCTATTGGCCCTAGGGCCTATATAAGCCTAGCCAAAAAGGTACCTTGGTTTTTTGTCACCCAAGAAAATTATTTTCCTGTGCCCCTGTCAAGCAGAGCCACAGAAGTAATCCCCGGGGTGAATTTCCTATTTCCCATCCAATCACAAAGATTTTTCTTGAAGAGTGCTAATGAGGAGCTTTGTTTGATATAGATAGGTAGTCTGTTCCAGAGTATGGGAAGTCTCTGGGACAGGAACCTATCCCTGCAGCATGTTCTGTTTATTGTGGTGACAAGGTTTAGGTCCCTAGAGCGTGTAGCTCAGAGAGATTGGGATTTCTTTAAGTGGAGCATGTCGAACAGCTCTGGGTTTGACATAGCTTTGTATGTTAGGCAGAGATTGCCTCTGAGTAGGAGATATGCGATGGTGTAAAGATGGAGTTTGAGACGGTCTGCGTAGGGCATCTGTTTGAGGCCGATAATCCTCTTTGTAAGTATTTCTACGGCTTTTCCAGTTGTTGTAGATGTCTTGTGAGGTACATACCAAAAAGGGCTTTTGTAGTCTATAATGGGTCTAATGAGTGACGAGTAGAGGGAAACAATGACCTCTTTTTTCCTGGATGAGAAACATTTTGTGCCATGCAGAAGGATTTCCTGACTACTGTGGCAATGTGTTTATCAAAGGCGAGACTACTGTCCACCTGTCTCCCAAGGTCTCTTATCACACTTTCGGTGTTAAGTAGATTACCACCTATGTGGTAGCTCATGGGTACAGAGTTTTTACCAAAGGGGATGACAATGCACTTTTTGGCATTGAGCTTGAGGCCATGGCTTTGACACCAGGCATCTTCTGTCTCTGTAAGGCCCTTTTGTAGAATGTTCACATCGTTAGGAGTTTCGATTATGGCTCCTAGTTTGCAGTCATCTGCGAACTTCATTAGCGAAAGACCTTCTGTGTTAGCCTGTATTTCAGAGAAGTAGATACCAAACAGGAGAGAACCCAGGACTGAACCCTGCGGTACTCCACTTGTTACTGGTCTGAAGTCCGACTTGGAGTCTGCTACCTTCACACTGTGGGTTGTCAGTGAGCCAGTTGGCAATCCATCTTGTGACATAGGGATTTATACCTAGATTAGTGAGTTTATCTATAATTCCAGAGTGGGGGATGGTGTTGAAAGCCTTGGCGAGATCTAGATAGGCTGTGTGAACTACTTTACCCTCATCTATGCTTTGGTGACTGCTACAAAGAAGTCCATCAGGTTTAGGAGATGTGCTCTGCCTTTTACAAACTCGAACTGGGTGGGTTCCAGAGTTTGGAAACTACCAATGTCTTTGTAAGTTCCATGATGATACGTTTCATGGCCTTGCAGACCAGGCTTGTTAGGCTAATGGGGTGGTAGTTCCCGGGGTCTGTGGTAGCTCCCCCTTTGTCGAGTGGGACAACAGTCGCTGGCGGCATTCAGAGGGCACAAAGCCTGAGGTGAGGCTATGAATGAATATGGTGCTTAAGTGGGGTGTCAGTTCATTCTGCAGTTCATGTAGAATGCAGCCTGGGATGTTGTCTGGTCCCATGGATGCTGTGTTCTTGGCTTTGGAGAGTATGTTTTTTACCTGTGCAGCTGTGATTACAGGAACTTTGCATTCTTCCGGTATAGAGATAGGCCCATAAGGGGGTGAGGGGGGAGTAAAGTTAGCACTGAACCTATCCACCAGGATGGTGGCAATCAGCTGGTTCTCTATATTTAGCGCCATTGTTCTGTTACTCAGAGCAGATCTGAGTGTTGCCATTGAGATTCTTGACATAGCTATAGAATGCTTTGTGATTGTCTTTAGAAATGATGGCGATTGTTTTCATAACTAGCTTTGGAGGATTTTATGAGGGATCTCAGCTTCTTACTGAGGCTGACCAGGAAGGTTTCTCCAATCATGGGATTTTACTCTCTTTTGCAAGTTTCTTTCTTCTGTTGTAGAGTTTGTTTATGGCTGGGGTCCACCAGATTGGCTTCCTTTTTTGGAGGATAGCATCTTGGTTCTGTTAGGGAAAAAGTACAGTTTTGTACCTACCATAAATGTAGATGTCCGACAGGAATGCATCTGCAGTCCTTACAAATGGGTTGTCCTGTCGTCAGGCAGCCCTTCGGTCGGCCGGATTCCAAAGTCTGGGTCTGGCCTCGGCTGGTGTCGCACTTCACCCGACGTCATAGCTGCAGTTATTCGGGTATAAAGGCATCAGCCGACGCCATTTTCCTCAGTGTTTCTTGCCCCAGATGTCAGGTGCCCTCTAGGAAGGCTAAATTTGGAGAAATGCCAATGATTCCAAATAGCAGAGAGCAAACACAAAAAATAAGCATGTATGTACATATATACAAACAAATACACCATAATAGATTCCCCCAGCTATCTATAAGATGGGCAAATACCCTAGGAGTACCACAGAGGGGAAAGGCGGGTGGGTAATCCTGACTGCAGATGCATTCTTATCGGACATCTACATTTATGGTAGGTACAAAACTGTACTATGTCCTTCAAGGATGCATCTGCAGTCCTTACAAATGGGTAGAATACCATAGCCAAACTGGGGGAGGAGGCAAAATAAAGTTATGGTGTAGTTAAGATCCCTTGCAAAACAGCAGTGGCAAAACCTGCTCGGGATCTAGAGTATAAAGGTAAATTGTAATGCTTGGCAAATGTATGCATGGAGCTCCAAGTGGCAGCCTCTAAAATGTCCTTGGTAGCCTCGTAGGAAAGCTGTGGTAGTGGCTGTAGCCCTTGTAGAGTGAGGCCTGATGTTTTCTGGAGTTTTCTTTCCATGGTAGGAGTAACAAAATCTAATGCAATTTCCTATCCACTTGGAGATTGTCTGTTTTGAAATTGCTTTTCCTTCCATTCCTGTTGCATATGCTACCAGTAGCTGGTCAGTCTTTCTATTGCACTTGGTTCTGTCCAGGTAGTAGCGTAATTGTCTATGTACATCCAAGGTATGCAACAGTCTTTCTCCCCTGTTCTGCGGGTTGGGGAAGAATGTAGGTAGGTGGATAGCCTGATTTAAAGATACTCTGGAGACCACCTTAGGCATAAAAGTAGGATTTGTTCTCATGGACACTCTATCTTGATGGAAGATCAGGAAGGGTTGTACTGCCATTAATGCCTGTAGCTCAGAAACCCTTCTTGCTGAAGTGATTGCCAGCAGGAAAGCAGTTTTCCATGATAAGTATTGTAATTCTGCTGTTGCTGCTGGTTCGAAAGGAGGAAGTGTCAATTTTTCTAGCACAAAGTTCAAGTCCCATGCTGGCAATGGTGGCTTCCTAGGAGGTTTTACATTTTTAACTCCTCTCAGAAATTGCCTGAGTAGAGGATGTGAGAAGACTGGAGGATCCAAGTCGTATTCTGCTGAAATAGCCGATGCATGAATCTTAATGGAAGAATAGGACAGGCCTTTGTGGAAGAGCTCTGCCAAGTATTCCAGGATGTTGGCTATGTTTACCAGTGACACATCTTCTCCTTTTGCAGCACTCCAAATGAGATATCTTTTCCATTTTGCCGAATAATTTTTCCTTGTTGAGGGTCTGCGAGCCTCCAGGATAATGTCTTTAACCCTTTGGGATAAATTTGGGTTAATTGGTCTTATGCAATGTTCCAGGCAGTCAGCTGCAGAGTTTTCAGGTTTGGATGCAGGATGTTGTAGTTGTTCTGTGTTAACAGCAAGGGAACCAGGGTAGGGGCCATATTTGTTCCCGAGACATGCTCCTCAGTAATGGGTACCAATGTTGTCTTGGCCAGTCTGGAGCTATCAGAATGATCCTTGGACGATCCTCTTTGATCTTCAATAGCACCTTGTGCATCAAAGGAAGTGGTGGGAATGCATATGCTGTCAGGTTTTTCCAAATGAAAGATAGGGAGTCCACCTTCCAAGCAAGTGGGTGGTACGTCCTTGTGCAGAATTTCTTTAGCTGGTGATTGCGTGGGGATGCAAATAAGTCTATTTCTGGGAGTCCCCATTTTCTTGTAATGGTTTTGAAGATGTCCGGATGCAGCATCCATTCGTGGGCATCCGTGGTAGTCCTGCTTAGTATGTCTGCTAGAATGTTTTCTTTTCCTGGTACAAAAATTGCTTGTAACTGAATGTTGTAGGTCAGGGCCACATTCCAGAGGTCCATTGCCATCCGGCATAGAGGGTACGAATGTGTGCCTCCCTGTTTGTTGATGTACCACATAACTGTGGTGTTGTCTGTCCTTATCATCAATTGACCTTGTCGGAGAAATGGTCTGAATGTCTGAATTGCCAGTTTTACTGCCAGCATTTCCTTTAGATTTATGTGTAGGTGCAGCTGGTCTTGAGTCCATAAACCTTGTATGCACTTGTCTAGCATGTGGGCCCCCCAACCGAGGTCTGAGGCGTCCGTCGTGATGGTTTGGCTTGGATGAGTCCTGTGGAAGGGCAATCCTGTGTTTGATTGACAGGCCTGAGCCCACCATTGGAATTCTTGCTTCAGGCATGGAATTATTGGAATTTGTGTTTCTAGGCTGTGCTTGTGTTGAGACCATAAATTCCTTAGGTACCACTGTAACTTTCTCATATGCAGTCTGGCATGTGGGACCAATATTATGCAGGATGCCATGAAGCCCAAGGCTTGTAGGACTTTTCTTGCTGTTAGATGGTTCTGCTTTGTTAATGCCAAGAAGTAGAGAGGTAGTTGCTCCTGTTTTTCTACTGTTAGGAATGCCATTTGTTTTGATGTGTCCAGCTCTGCACCCAAAAAGGTTATCCTTTGGGATGGTATCAGCCTTGACTTTTTGATATTGACTGTATATCCCAGGGCTTGTAGTAGGTAAATGACCCTTTCCAAGTCTTCTGCTAGCTTGTTTTTGTTGTCCGCTTGTATCAGGCAGTCGTCCAGGTAAGGGTAGATTTGGATTCCCTGAAGCCTGCAATGAGCAATTACTGATGCCAGGCATTTCGTGAACACTCTGGGCGTAGTAGATAAGCCAAAGGGCAATGCTGAGAATTGATAATGCTCTGATCCTGCAAGAAATCTGAGGTATATTCTGCAATTTGGTCATATGGGGACGTGCAGGTATGCCTCCTTGAGATCTAGAGTTACCAGCCAAGACTCCTTGCCCAGCATGGGAAGAAGCTGCTGTAGAGTCAGCATTTTAAATTTTGGAACAATGAGGAATGTGTTTAAAGCGGACAGGTCGAGAATAGGCCTCCATTTGCTCTCTTTTCTTGGTACCAGGAAGAGTCTGGAGTAGAATTCCTTTCCTTGCTCCATAGATGGTACCTTTTCCACAGCTCTCATCCTTAATAATTGAGATATTTGTTTCAGAGCTTCTGCCCATTGATTTGGAGGTAGGTTTGGCATTCCTCTCTTCCCTGGTAGAGTATGGAAGTGAAACCTGTAACCTTGGTCTATTGTCTGCAAAATCCACTTGTCTCTTGTGATGTAATGCCAGTTTGTTGAAAATAAGGCTAGCTTCCCGCCTAAGGGTGCTTCTAGTTGTTCCCTGGTAGGCGGTGCCAGAGCCAAGTCACTGTGATTGTCCTGTAGTTGCGGTGGTGGCTGTGTCTGTGGCTGTACCTCGCTGGTTGTTACCCTGCCACTGGCGTCCCCTGTAGGCACCCCTGGATTGGCTTCTGCCTCTTGAACGCCTATTCCTGCCTCTCTGAGTTCTGGAGGAGTCTGGAAAGGACCAATTCTTGGAGGGCCAATTCCTGCTAAACCTGGGAGGTTGGACCTGTAAGAAATCTTTCACTGTTTGGACAGATTTTGCCTTCTCTTCCATCTTCTTCAGCACCTGTTGTGCAGGAGAGCCAAACAAATTGATCTTATCCATGGGAGCATCTAATAGTTTTGATTTGACATGGTCTGGTAAGGCCTGCTCTTTTAACCATGCATGCCTTCTGATAACTGTGCCAGTCATGGCTGATCTAAAGGAAGCCTCCAGTGCATCATAGCCGCATTTTAAAGAATGGTTACTGACTTGTTGAATGTTATGTACCATTTCCTGAACAGATTTTTTGTCTAATGGTTCATCCGAGGACAGCTTTTTGGTTAACTGGTCTAGCATAAATTCTTGATACTGGATCATGTGAAATTGACAGTTCAAGGCCCTAGCTGAAAGAGTAGCAGAAGTGTAAACTTTTTTACCCCATCTCTCTAAAGACCTGGATTCCCTTTCAGAGGGGAGGGTGTTTTTGGCAGAGGTAGCTGCTACAGCCTTAGGTCCTTGGGAGATAGTCTCGGGATCTGCAAAAGGAGCCTTATACAAATGGTTATGCGTGTCCGGGACCCTGTAGTACCTATCGGGCTTAGCAGGGGCCGGAGGAAGAGAATCAGGAGCAGTACAAGCATCATTAAATGCATCATCTACAACAGAAAGAACTGGAGGTATGGCTAAAGGCCTATGTTGTGGTAAATGCAGAAAGGTTCTAAGCCTTTTTCTGGAGTCTGAAAAATCCTGGCCCTGCCACTGAAATTGTTCCCTCATAGCATGCAAGGTTTCCCCAAAGGAAAATTCCTCAGGCGGAGAGGCAGAAGGGATGGACTCTTCAGCATCAGAGTCTTCATAAGGGGAGAAAGGAGCCTCTGGAGGGTCTGTAATATCTGAATCATCAGAGGAATCATCTGTAGAAACTGGCTCGGGGGCTCTGCTCTAGGCCTCTTCTCTGGAGGTGGGAGAGAGGCCCTGTCTGGTTGAGGTTGGGATCCCCGGATTAAAGAAATGAGATCCTCTGCTAAACTAAGCATTTGTGAACTAGAGCTAGGCCTGTGAGAGGGGGTCTTAGCAGGCACAGATTTAGTAGCTTTAGCTGCTTTAGCCCTGGCAAAGGCCTTAATAGACACGGCTGCAGGTGGCCTAGCAGCTCCACGTGCAGGGGTTGAAATATCCAAGGGAATCGTGAAAGATAATTCCTGAGAAACTGCAACAGCAGGTGGGATTTCAGAAGCCGATTCCACCAGGTTGGAAGAGGCCTCGGTAGAAGGTAAGTTTTCGGCTGAAGGAAGAACCGCTTGCTCGGTTTCAGCCGAAACAGAGACACTCGCGGTTGGCTTAACCGCGGTTTCGGCCGAAACTGCGGACCGCGAGTGTCGGTCCTTTTCCTTGCGCTTTTTAGATATTTGCGTAGTCGGAGGATCCGACGGCATGATATAAGCAAAATCGGAGCCGAAAAACTCTTCAGCAAATTCCGACCGACGTCTAAGCGTCCGCCGGTTAAAAGAAGCACAGGCTAGACAAGCTGCTACGTCGTGGTCTGGGCCTAAACAAGGTAAGCAGTAAGAGTGGAAATCTTTATGAGGTATTTGTTTCCCACAAGTTAAACAGTTATTCACTTTTTCTGACATCGGCTGAGGCAAGAAAGAGTCCCCAACGGGGTACTTAGCTTTTTAGAAGTCTTCGGTAGTAGTATTCGGTAGTAATCTCTGGTTCTGACCGACCGGCACTTGCGAACAGCTTCTGCTTCGGGCGCCACGCGGCAAGAAAGACTGAGGAAAATGGCGTCGGCTGATGCCTTTATACCCGAATAACTGCAGCTATGACGTCGGGTGAAGTGCGACACCAGCCGAGGCCAGACCCAGACTTTGGAATCCGGCCGACCGAAGGGCTGCCTGACGACAGGACATCACATTTGTAAGGACTGCAGATGCATCCTTGAAGGACATCATGATCCATGCACTTGTACAAGTGCTTATAAAGTGCATTTGTGAAGGATTCAGCAGTCGTACTTCTATTGTGTGTCTGCATGGGTGTCGCGAAGTTTGCCACTTCTGTCTTAAGAAGCGTGAAGTTGGCTTTGGAGAAAATTTTTACGGTGGTTTCCCTCATGGGGGGTGGGGAGTGAGATGTGGATGTCTACGGTGATTAGCTTGTGGTCGGATCTGACCGACAAGGAACTGACCCTCTGGTGTGGAACACCGGTCGCCTATGTTGGTAATGACCAGGTTTAGGACACTGCTGCCCCTAGTGGGGATGTGGATAAGTTGATCCAAGGCGTTGGAATTTATGAATTCCAGAAAACGTTGAGCAAAAGGGTTGGTATGAGTAGTTTTTCCAATTAATGGTGGGGTAGTTGAAATTGCCCATTATTAGGGTGTTGGGTTGTATCCTAATATTTTCAGTGACATTAAGAAATGAGTGGGAATCCTGGGGCATGGTGGGGGATCTGTAGCAAGTTACAATTTGGATTGCGGTCTTGCTCAGAGTTAGTTGCACTTGGAAAATCTAGGATGCATTATGCTGAGCAACTAGCCTGAAGGTTTGGATATCCTTAATGAATATGGATACGCCTCCGCCTTTAGTGTTTCGGTCCAGGTTAGGTGGCTGAAAGGTGTGGTATGAATTATAGCCTGGTAATGCAGGGGTGCTCTCTGGAGCCTTGAACCAGGACTCTGTCACTGCACAGATGTCAATGTTCTCCATTTTAAGGAGTGCTTCGAGTGAATGCATTTTGAGGTTTAGACTTCTAGCATGGAGTAGCATTACCCTCAGATTTTGCTTCCTTGTACCTGTTACGGTGGTGAATTTGCCATTTGAACTTTGCCTAAAAAAAAGGCACTATAGGGGTGGCAAGAGCCTTAGCCACTATCCGGAATCCCAAGGGAGACAGGTGCAGGTCATCTGTGGCAAAGCATCGTGGTCTGTCGATCATGTCATCCCAGGCAGACAGATACTGGATCCCCTTAGAATGACACCAGAAGCTTAGCCAATTGTTGATATCAATCATTTTGTCCTTGGTATTGTGGTACCATTCTGGGTGATGGCAGGATGCTATTCAGGGCTAGGGTCATACCTGTCTGAGCTACAAGATCGGAGAGCTCCACCATGTCTCTTTTCATGTAGTCTAGGGAGGTATATCTCAGGTCATTCACACCAAATTGGACAATGACAGAGCCATATTTGTACTTGGTGGGGAGTGCGTGTGCTGTGGCGGATCCTGGCACCCGACAGGCAGCTGACAGTAACTTTCTCCTTGTTTAGCCTGGTGAGTGGAACATAAGTGTGCCTGACTACAGAATCACTTATGACTAGGGTGTTGGGTACATTGTTGTGCCTTATGGGCTGTGGTTGAGTGGCACACTGAGTTTGTGGGCTGTGTGTCATTTCGGTTGTGCTGAGGGGTGGAGGTTGCTTGCATTTCTGCTTTGGAGGTCACTGTTTAAGATTTTTATTGAGAGTCTCCACAAATGTAGGTGTGTGTTTTGTATTGCTGTGTGTGTTTCAGTGGTGTAGGTTTTGAGGGACTATGTGATGAGTGTGGTGTGGTGCAAGTAGGGGACCCATCACTGACCCCTGTGGCACCCCACTGTTAACAGGTCTGCTGGTTGATGTGGAGTCACCCACTTTGATAGTGTGCATCCAGTTTGTGAGCTAATTGGCAACCCATCTTAAACGTGGGGGCTTTACATTCAGTTTGCTAAGTTTACTGGTAATACCTGAATGTGGGAGTGTGTCAAAAGCCTTTACCAAGTCGAGATATGCTGTGTGCACAGATGTGCCCTCATCAATGGCCTTGGTCACATTTTCAAAGAAATCCAGCAGACTTAACAGGCAGGATCTGCCCATCACAAGGCAGAAATGGGTAGGATCCAGGGTTTGAAGGTCACCTATGTCTCCATAATGATGCATTCCATTGCCTTACAGATGAGGCTGGTAAGCCTTATGGGTCTGTAATTCCCAGAGTCTGTTGCTAGACCACCTTTGTGAAGGGGAATAACTGTAGCTGTTCTCCATTCCGCAGGAACAAAGCATGTGGTTAGACTATTACTTAAAAGGGTACTTAGTGGTGATGCTAGTTCATGTTTTAGCCTATTTAGAAGACAGCCTGTGATGTCATCTGGTCACATACAGGCCATGTTCTTTGCCTTGGATAGGGTTTAAGGACCTGACCTTCAGATATGTAAAGTGGGGTGGAAGTTTAGGGGAAGGGTTTGCTGCAAGTTGAGGGGAAAACGAAGTGAAATTTTCTCCAAACCTATCCACTAGAAGGTTCACTATCTGTTTGGAGTCACAGTGTGTGTGTTATCAATGGCAGCAGTTCTGAACATGCTTGGGTTCTACCCTTTAGGTTACACACACAGCTGTAACAGGCCTAATGGTCACCCTTGGCAGTATTTGCTAGGTTTCTCTCAAAGGAGCTCTTGGAGGATTTAACAAGTTGTCTTATTTGCCTGTTAAGGCTGAGGAGGGTGCTTTTCCATTGATGGGTCCTTGTCTTTGTTTTCTTGGACAGTAACTTTTTGCATTTATTGGAGAGTTTTTGATGCTGGAAGTCCACTATGGCAACATTATTTTACTTGGGGCTCTGGCTTTGATTCTATCTCGTACAGCTGAGTTTATACACTTACATAAGTGATTGTACAGGTCTTTAGTGTATGCTTCGCCATATTTACCACTTTCAGCCTGGGGTAGGGCTTGGAATGCATTTATACCTTCACCTAGGAGGGTACAAACTTGGTGAAGTTGTTTCATCTGATTTCACCATTTGTGAGTTCTGGTGCTCATGCCAGCTCGAAGGTGACTGATTTGTGGTTAGTTTTAAATACTGAGAGTCTAACAGTTGCAACAGTGCACCTGTTTGACATGTTGGTGAGAACCAAATCTAGAATGTTTGTTCCTCTTGTCAGGGTATGGACAATTTGCGCCATGGCATTTAAATTCACAAATTCAAGGAACTTTTGTGCTACAGAGTTTGGGCTAGAGTAAGTTTCCTAGTTCATGGGGGATAACTGAAATGCTCCATAAGCAGTGAGTTTGACAAAATTTGCACCGTCTTCAGTTTGGTAAGGCAGGCTTCGTGGGTCTCATGACCCATGGAGGGAGATCTATAACTGGCTAGGACATAAATGGGGGTCTTACCCACCATAAACTATACCTCGAGTAACTCCACAGAGTTGTCCAGTCTAACTAGATGTGAGGTGAATTTCTCTCGAATACAGATTAAAACACTGCCCCCTTTGGTTTTCACACATTCATTTTCCGGTCAAAGGGTGTGGAAGGCATTGTAGCCTTGCAGGACCAGGGTACTCTCTGAGGCCTTAAACCAGGTTTATAACCTGCACAGACATGTACATCTTCTAGTGGTACAAGTGCTTCCAGGGAGTGCAGTTTTTGGTTTAAGTTCCTAGCATTTAGCAGCACAAACCTTATTTTGTTCTGATTGGTTAATTTCACAATGGTAATGATGTTTGAGGGCTTGCCTGAAAAGGCACTAGGGGGAAGGCAAGAGCCTTTGCTAGCAGCCAAAAGCTAAGGGGATCCAGGTGCAAACCTTTGCTGGCAAAGCATCAAGGTTAATCTGTCATGGCTTCCCATCCACACAGGAACTGGATCCCCTTGGAAGGACACCAAAAACTACGCCAGGTAAAGAAAACAATCATTTTTTGTTTATACCGTGGCATCATTCTAAATGAGGGTGGTACACTACTCAAGGCTAGGGACATACCTGCCTGGGATACATACTTAGAGCACGACCATGTCTCTCTTCATACAGTCCAGTAAGGTACATCTTAAGTCATTCACACCATCATGAAATATGACAGTCATAACAGTAGTGGTTGCTGACTGACCTGTGTGCATGCATTATTTGGCAAATCCTGGCTCCAGACAAGCAGCTGACCGTGACTTTTTCTTTGACCAACCTGGTGAGTGGGACATCCATGTGTCGCACTACTGAGTCTCCAGTGACAAGAAGACTTGCTTTTTTGAGCATTACGCCTTACAGGCTTGGTGGGTGAGACACTGGTATTGCTATGTTAGCTGTAGCAGACATGTTTTGGAGGTCTCTGGTCTTTTGGCAAGTTTTTCGAGAGAACCTCCACGTATGTCGATTTATGTATTTGATGCGTACTATGTATATGAGTAGTGGTATGTAGTAACAGTAGTAGTACTATGTGAATATGTAGTGGTGGGTGAGCAGACAACGTTCTCCATGTTACTGTTTTCATAGGTTCATAGGTAGGTAATAGGATATCGGCCCTGGGGCCTATACAAGCCTAGCCAAAAAGGTATCCTGGCTTTTGCCACCCAAGAAAATTATTTTCCTGTGCCACTGTCGAGCAGAGCCACAGAAGTGATCCCCGGGGTGAATTTCCTATTTCCCATCCAATCATCAAGATTTTTCTTGAAGAGTGCTAATGAGGTGCTTTGTTTGATAATGGATAGGTAGCTTATTCCAGAGTATGGGAAGTCTCTGGGACAGGAATCTATCTCTCCGGCATGTTCTGTTTATTGTGGTGACAAGGTTTAGGTCCCTAAAGTGTGTAGCTTGGAGGGATTGGGATTTCCTTAAGTGGAGCATGTCCAACAGCTCTGGGTTTGACATAGGTTTGTATGTTAGGCAGAGATATCACCTCTGAGTAGACAATATGCGACGGAGTAAAGCTGGAGGTTTTGAGAATGTCTGCGTAGGGCATCTGTTTCAGGCCTGTAATCCTCTTTGTGAGGTATTTCTGTGGCCTTTCCAGTTGTTGAAGATGTGTTGTGAGGTACATTCCAAAAGGGGCGTTGTACTCTATATAATGGGTCTAATGAGTGATTAGTAGAGGGGAACAATGACCTCTTTCTGGATGAGAAACCTTTTGTGATGAGGTGTGCCATGTAAACTGATTTCCTGACTACTGTGGCGATGTGATTATCAAAGGAGAGACTACTGTCCACCTGTGTCCCAAGGTCTCATCACACTTTCGGTGTCAAGTATACTACCGCTTATGTTGTAGTTCATGGGTACACTGTTTTTACCAAAGGGAATGACAATGCACTTTTTTGCACTGAGCATGAGGCCATGGCTTTGACACCAGGCATCCGTCTCAGTGAGGCCTTTTTGTAGGATGTCCACATCGTTGGGAGTTTCGATTATGGCTCCTAGTTTGCAGTTCTCTGCGAACTTCGTTAGCCAAATACCTTCTGTGTTAGCCTGTACTTCAGAGAAGTAGATACCAAACAGGAGAGGACCCAGGACTGAACCCTGTGGTACTCCACTTGTCACTGGTCTGAAGTTGGATTCGGAGTCTGCTACTTTCACAGTGTGGGTTCCATCAGTGAACCAGTTGGCAACCCATCTTGTGACATAGGGATTTATACCTAGCTTAGTGAGCTTATCTATAATTCCAGAGTGGGTGATAGTGTCGAAAGCCTTGGCAAGATCTAGACAGGCTGTGTGAACCACCTTACCTTCATCTACAACTTTGGTGATTGCCTCAAAGAAGTCTATCATGTTTAGGAGACATGATCTGCCTTTTACAAACCCGAACTGGGTGAGGTCCAGAGTTTGGAGATTACCAATGTCTTTGTTTATAAGTTCCATGATGATACATTCCACAGCCTTGCAGACCAGGCTTGTCAGGCTAATGGGGCGGTAGTTCCCAGGGTCCGTGGTGGCTCCCTCCTTGTGGAGTGGGATAACAGTCGCTATGCGCCATTCAGCGGGCACAAAGCCTGAGGTGAGGCTATGACTGAACATGGTACTTAGGTGGGGTGCCAGTTCGTGTAGAACGCAGTTTGGGGTGTTGTCTGGTCCCATGGATGCTGTGTTCTTGGTTTTGAAGAGTGTAGTTTTTACCTGTGCAGCCGTGATTACAGGAACTTTGCATTCTTCCGGTATAGAGATGGGCTCTTTAGGGGGTGAGAGGGGGGTAAAGTTAGCACTGAACCTGCCAGAATGTTGGCAATATCAGTTGGGTCTGTACATTTAGTGCCATTGTGCTGCAACTCAGAGCAGATCTGAGTGTTGCCATTGAGATTCTTGACATAGCTATAGAATGCTTTGTGGTTGTCTTTAGAATGAGCGGTGATTTTGTTTTCATAACTAGCTTTGGAGGATTTTATCAGGGATCGCAGCTTCTTACAGAGGCTGACCAGGGAGCTCCTCCACTCATGGGATTTTACTCTCTTTTGCAACAGTTTCTTCCTTCTGTTGTAGTTTGTGTATGGCAGGGGACCACCAGATTGGCTTCTTTTTTTTTAAGAGGATAGCGTCTTGGTTCTGTTTGGGATAGCACGATTCATGCAATCGTGCAAGTGCTTATGAAGTGCAATTGTGTAGTATTCAGTAGTCGTAACTGCATTGTACATCTGCATGGGTGTAATGAAGTTCACCACTTCTGTCTTAAGAAGCATGAAGTTGGCTTTGGAGGAATTTTTTACCATGGTTTCCTTAATGGGGGGTGGGGGCAGGATGTGGATATCTAGGGTAAATTAGCTTATGGTCGGATCGGACCAATGAGGCGTTGACTTCAGGTGTGGAACAGCAGTCACTCATGTTGGTAATGACTAGATCTAGGATATTGTTGCCCCTGGTGGGGGTGTGGATAAGTTTATCCAGGGCACTGGAGTTTATGAATTCCAGAAAGCGTTGAGCGAAGGAGTTGGTACATGAGAGAGAGAGCAAGGATTCTAGATTCTTGGTGTAAATACATCTGTGGCACTCTACTAGATTGTGTTATTAGTAGAGGGTTGTCTGTATACATGAGGCAATTGCTATGCTGCCTCGAGACACCCAAGTCAACACGTTTGGCAGGAAGAACAATGGTGGTCCAACTGTCCATAATGATAGATTGCTGTCATCAAGGGAGGCTTTTCAAAAACTATCACAGAGGAGCTTGGTGAATGGGTATTTCTGCCTGGGTTTTAAGTGAATATTTTCCGAATTTAACTATCCGACTTTGGCACATAATTGTGCGGCAGTGCAGGGTGCTGCAGAAACCTCCCTCTCAGATGCAGGACGCAAATACCAGAAGCTAAATCTTGGGGGGAAAACAACAAAAAATCTCTAACAAAATGCATAATGACCAAAGAGAATGCTTACTCTAGACCGGCCTCCCTTTACCAGTCAAGTGCCAATCAAACACAGTTCTCTCACAAAAGTGTAGACAGGCCCGGTCTAATCCAAGAAGGCCTGGAAAACATGCCCAGAACAAACAAACCACTACAAACAGTTCCAGAAGCAGCAGGCCTGGATCTGGACTATGCTACAGCTGCTAGCTACACTAGTTACAGCGGGAAACACTAAATATTTAACACAGCAGAAAAATAGCAGAAAATCAGTCAGGAGGCTGTAAAGAAGGATTTAAACAGATCAGTAAAGTACGTACCACTTGGTGGGAAAAACCAGAGCATGGAGAAAAGATGGCTTTAAAACAGTGAAATAAATACCAGTAAATACTTAACCAACAGTGGAAACAACATAAAAACTTGCTAAACGGTGAAAACAGCAATAAAATTTAATTATACAGGCATAGTGTAGCAGACAATTGCAGTACAACAGTGTAGTTTAGTACACAGTAAAGAAAAACAGTATAAAAGTAGGTAGTAGGCAATAAAAAGTGTAGTAAATACTATAAATAAGCAAAAAAACTTCAATTATTTGTGACACTGTATTTTTCCTCTGGAGAAGAGGCCGAAACTGGTTCTGATGGATTAGTGTTCCACTCTGGCCAACAAATTTAAAAACATCAAAACAAATATGCACATAGAACAATGACATTACATATACGTGGTAATGCACAACTGAAAGAGGGTTCTCTGAAAAATGTAATTAAGATTTTATCTTCTAATATTCCCAGGCTGGCACAGCTCTGAAATTTCTCAAACACCTAGCTTGGAAAGGTTGCACCTTCAACCATCATTATATGCCACACTCCACTCTATGTGGACACAGTTAGTCCTTCAGAAGTATGACCTTATGCAGAAAACAAGAACAATCCTGAGAGAGAGACCAAAATAAAAATTAGCAAATTATACACCAACCCAATGTACAAGAAAATCCATCTGCAACGACTGGCTAGAAAGTGCAAGCACAGCAAAGGTGGCAGGGGAGTAATAACGTACCCACCAAAGAAGGCATGTGGACACCTATTATATCTGACTACTCAGGTCATCAGCAGTGGATAACAACTGTGAAGACTCCAAATCAAAAATTAAACCTCCACGGAAAGCAACAGTCAGAGAAGGCCAAAAGGTTCATCAGGTGAACTCCTAATACCCCAAGATGCCAAAGGTCCTATCACTCTTGCAAACAATCCAACCTGTAATATTTATTTTTCATTTCAGATGTTGTCCAAAGTGGCCACAGCACAAATGTACCCAATGGACTTCAAAAAAAAAAAAAAAAAAACGCAAATGGAAGCAGCTACAACCCTGGTTTAATGGCCTTCACAGCAAAATTATTCAATGGGTTGTTGCTCATGTTAGTGGCAACAAGCAATGCTATTACCATGTCACTTATAAAAAAATTTGCTTAGTCACCATAAGCCCACCCCTTGTACTAAGGGATGCAACTGAATGCTCTGTATTCCTGAACTGAGGCACCTTCTACATGCTCAACATGTGCTAGTGAAGCAAAACAGAAGTATAAGGGGATTCCTTCTTGCCTACATTCTGCCTAATAAGAATATATGATGTTAGTTCAAAGACACTTCTACCCTCACATTCAGAAGTAAAAACGTTATTAGATGGGAATTCAGTAACTCTTGATCCTTAATTACAAACAAAAGAGCTCTCATATGCACCCTTTCAAACACCAAAAAGTGTTCTGAAGGATTGTAACATGTTTTTACACTCCTTACCGGATCCATCCCAGTTTAAATACAATTCTGTCATCAACTTCAGAAGGAATGGAAAAACAAGAGAGAGAACTACAGTTCCTCAAATTAGTAGCATAGATCAGACGGGGGAAGGCTGGTGAAGCCAAAGACCAAGCTATAATTTCACTGGAGTAAAGGGTCTTGTAAGCAAAAAAGTGATTTCAAATGGACACAAATGAGAATTTACCTATGCATGAAGTCGAGAATGATCTTTACCTATGCATGAAGTTGAGAATGATCTTTACCTATGCTTGAAGTCAGAGAATGATCTTTACCTATGCATGAAGTCGAGAATGATCTTTACCTATGCATGAAGTCGAGAATGATCTTTACCTATGCATAAAGTCAGAGCAGCAACACTAGAAAGGGTAGGTTAAAATCAACAGCCAAACTACAAACAACTGCCTCAGAAAAGTTTGACCTTATAGAGTGCAAGTCAAGGGAGTAATGGCTAGCCAGGACACTGGTTACTAGTCCAACAGGACCTTAGATCTCATGGACAAATTTTGCAAAACAGAAAGTGGTAGCTATTGCCCTAACTGAATGGGCTTTGACAAAGGCCATCCAGAGTTTTACTCTTGGCATACAACACAAACATTTGACAAGGTCTTATTTACTGAGAGATGACAGGGAAACAAAAAGGCTGTTCAAAAGTCTACATTC
Organism: Protopterus annectens; assembly: GCF_019279795.1. Taxonomy (NCBI): domain Eukaryota; kingdom Metazoa; phylum Chordata; order Ceratodontiformes; family Protopteridae; genus Protopterus; species Protopterus annectens. The sequence continues at coordinate 1,128,187,843 of NC_056735.1, read as the reverse complement.
TAACAAGACTTATCATTCAATTCATGTAAAAGAATTTCACCTGAATTGCACTAATATGTGAAATATATACACTAATGCACAACCCGATTGAGAGTAAATTCCCAAAACAGCTTAGAAGAAAAAAAGAAGTTATGTTCTTACCATAACGTTCCATGTGGAGTGTTCATCTCGCCTTTGTTCTTACACATGGGTGTCGGAGCCGATCCTCGGCTCCGAGTCGGCCGCTTAGCAAAGCTCTGCATCCAGAAGAAGCTCGAGACCAACCTATCTCCCACAATTCCATCTGCCTTTACCTCAGATCTAGTTTGCAAAACAACACCAGATCCAGCACAATAAGGTAACATCCAAGAATACATACATATAAACAAGGAGCGTAGCTCAAACTAGCAGTACAAGAGAGAGAGAGACCAGTAGCGGGAGATAAACAGACCAGACATCTAAACTGGACGTTCTTCCTGACCTGAGGGTGGGAGGGTGGGAATGTAAGAACAAAGGCGAGATGAACACTCCACATGGAACGTTATGGTAAGAACATAACTTCTTTATGTGAGAGTGTTCAATCTCGCCGTTTGTTCTTACACATGGGTAGCATCCCTAGCTCCATGACCCTGAGAGACTCACGGAAGAACGTTCCTGAGCACAGTGGAACGAAAGGTTGCTCTGTCCCTGGAAATTCTATCCACTTTATAATGAGTGATGAAACGTATGTGGTTTAGACCAAGTGGCGGCCGCACAAATAGTGTCCAAAGGTAGGCGGGCTGCATGAGCCAAAGATGTGGAAACTGATCTAGTAGAATGTCCTTTTGGTTTGGTGGGCAAACTTTGATTAGCAGCAGCATAAACAAAGGTAATACAATCAGATAGCCATTTGGAGAGAGTACGCTTAGTCACTGCCATGCCCTTTTTGTTGTCCGCAAAGGCTATAAAGAGCTGGTCTGCTTTTCTATGATCTTTCGTTCTATCTAGATAGAATCTGAGTTGTCTATGAACATCCAACTTGTGCAACATATATTCCAGCTTATTGGAATGATTTTTGAAAAATGTGGGAAGTTCGATGGATTGATTAATGTTGTTGACTGAACAAACTTTAGGGAGGAGAGAGGGGTTGGTGCGTAAAGACACCCTGTCCGGGTGAAAAATTAAATATGGCTGTTTAATGGAAAGAGCTTGAAGTTCCGACACTCGTCTGGCTGAAGTGATAGCTACTAGAAAAAGAGTTTTCCAGGACAAGAACTTTAAGGAACAGGAAGAGGCTGGTTCAAAAGGTGGTAACATTAGCTGAGATAAGAGGAGGTTTAGATTCCACGGAGCTGTAGGAAACCTGACTGGTGGTCTAAGATGAAAGGATCCTTTCAAAAAGGCTTTACAAAGCCTATGAGCCATAATATGAGCTCCATTCTCCCCTACATGAAAGTTAGAAATAGCAGCCAACTGAACCCTCAAGGTGGCAGTAGAAGCTCCTTGGTGAAACAGCATGGATAGGAACTCTAAAACTTTGTTTAGTGGGGCTATTAAGGGATCCAAATGTTGTGCAGTAGCCCAGTATACAAAACGTTTCCACTTACTAGTGTAAATTTTTGTAGTGGAAGCCTTATGAGAGGCTACTAGAATGTCTTGAACTGCCGGAGAGAGAAGATCAGACCTGGCTAAGAAGGGAAGCGGAGCAGTCAAGTTGCTAACCAGAGGGACAGGAGCGACGGGTGGGGAGCTCCTGACGAATGAGTCAGTAGGTCTGGCACCGGGTCCAGGATCCAGGGCTCCCGTATTTGGTGTGCTTGAAGAAAGGGAAAACAAATTTGACGAGGCCAGAATGGGGCAATGAGAATTACAGTCCTTTCTAGATCCTTGGCTTTCTGGAGAAATCTCGGTATCAGAGGTATAGGGGGAAAAGCGTACAGGAGACCCGGGGGCCAATCGTGAATCAGAGCGTCCCTGGGGACATCCCCTGGAGGGGGTAACAGGGCAAAGTAGCTTCTGCATTTGGCGTTCATTGGAGACGCAAACAGATCGCAGCAAGACTGGCCCCACTTGCGGAAAATCATTTCCGCTATTGTCTGATTGAGGAACCACTCGTGAGGTAACAGGATGGCTCTGCTCAACCTGTCCGCTATAACGTTGGATAACCCCGGGATGTGCGTTGCTATCAGAAAGCGGCCCGTGGACTTTGCCCATTGCCAAATTCTCATGGCCTCTCTGCATAACTGGTAAGACTTGGTTCACCCTTGTTTGTTTATGTACCAAACTACGGACATGCTGTCCGTTTGAACTGCAATGGTCCCTAGAGGTAGAAGGGAGGAAAAATGTTGCAACGCTAGAAACACTGCCCTCATCTCCAGGACATTGATGTGCAGGTTGTACTCTAGATTGGTCCATTCGCCTTGGACTGTCTGTCCCTGAAAGATGCCCCCCCACCCTATCAGGGACGCGTCCGTGGTCACTGTGGCTGTTGGTGTGGGTAACACAAACGGTCGGCCGCCGATGAGATTGCAATTCTGTAACCACCAAGACAGGTGTGCTTTGCAGGTGTTTGTAATGTGAATTTCGTGTGTCAGCGGTAACTGTTGGAACGACCATTGTGCGAACAGCAGCCATTGGAGAACTCTCATGTGTAGTCTTCCCAAGGGAATTGCAATGAGGGAAGCTGACATGAGTCCCAAGACTTTCAGAACCAGTTTGGCTGGGGATTTCTTGGACAACAGAAGTAGAGATATGTGTTTTTGTAGGGAAGCTATTCTTGCGGGGGGGGGAGTCTTAGAAGCAAGGAACGGGTGTCCAAATCTGCCCCTATAAATGAAATATGCTGTGATGGCTGTAAGGCAGATTTTTCGAAATTTATCGAAATCCCTAACTGAACACAAAGGTTGAGTGTGTAGTCCCTGGCCTGTATCAGTTGACGCTCGGTGGTGGCGGTAAGGAGCCAGTCGTCCAGATACGGAAACACCCGGAATCCTAGGCGTCTCAAGTGGGTCGCTACCACTGCCATGCATTTGGTGAAAACCCTGGGGGCTGAGGTTAGACCAAAGGGCAGGGCCCGAAACTGAAAGTGGCTGGCTCCCAGCCGGAAGCGCAGGTGATCTCTGGACGCTCTGGCCATTTTGATGTGGTAGTATGCGTCCTTGAGATCTATTGAGTACATCCAGTCATCCTTCTGCAAGAACGGAAGGATCGACTGAGGCGTGACCATCCGGAACTTTTCTTTCTTCACAAAGGTATTGAGATTTTTTAGGTCCAGAATTGGCCTCCAGTCCTCTGTCTTTTTTGGAACTAAAAAGAACCTTGAGTAAGTTCCGAATCCTCTTTGGTCCGCCGGGACTGGTTGGATGACTCTTTTTCTAGCAGCTTTGAAATTTCTATGGCTGCAGGTTCTCGCAGATGGGGCAGTACATCTGCAAATCTTTTCTGTGGTAACAGGAGAAGTAGAAATGGGATTTTATAACCTCTGGTAATAATGCTTTTTATCCATCTGTCTGAGGTAAGATTTTGCCAGGCCTGAGGGTATAAAGCTAAGCGACCCCTGACTGCCTCCAGAGCAGGACAGTCGGGCCTCCATTCAGGAGTGCTGGAAAGGCTTCCCAGGGATAGTATCCCTGTCGCCTTGGTTCTGCGGACCCCCTCTGCCGCCAGGGTGACGTCTTCCACCTCTGCCCCCCCCCCTGCCTCTGGCGGGGGGCATCACCCTGTGTGCTTGGGAAAGAACCCTGGGGTTTACGAAACCACATTTTCCCACCTCGTTGCCCTTTGGGGTACGGTCTGGATGGGGTGGAAAAACGGACTCCGACAGCAGACAGAGTCTTTCCCTCTTGCTCACACCGGGTAAGGGTCTCCTTTACTTTGGGGCCAAAGAGAGTGGCACCATCAAAGGGGGCGTTAGTAAAGGAAGACTTGAAGGCTTCCGCAAAGGAGCATAGGCGCATCCAGGATTGCCTACGAAGAGCAATCGCTGAAGCCGCAGCCCTACTCGATCCTTCGGCTGCATACGAGATGAGCCTCATGGACAAGTTTACAATAGATGTAAGGATATTGAGCTGTACTGTAACCTTATCCGAGACAGCAGCATCTGTAGTACCCTGGAGGGTATCTCCCAACTCTTTGACTAGATCCTTCTGTAAACGTGTGAAATGTGTCAAATAGTTCAGCGATCGCATGGAAAAAGTCGCTGAACTGAAAATGCGCTTCCCATATCTGTCCATGGTCCTAGAATCTCTGTTAGGCGGATGGACAGACGAGGAAGATTCGGACATCTCCTTTTTCGTGGCAGCTGCCACCACCATAGCGTCCACTGGAACTCCCTTTGTGAGGTATGCCTTATCCTGAGGGGCCGTAATATATTTATTAGGCTTTCTGGGGACTGGCTCCACTGTGTCAGGTGTCTCCCACGCCCTTCGAGCAATTAATTCCATTAACTCGAAGGGCGGAGTGACCCAGGAGGAAGAAGGGTGAGCACCGAATGCCTTCAGCAAAACTGACATCCTCAGAAGGGGTAGGGCTTGCCAATCACCTCTCTGTTTTAGGATCTCCAGGATGTCAGAGAAGGAGACATCCTCCGAGGGTGATTTTGGAGACCCTTCTGACTCATCTAAGTCAGTGTCTGATGTTAAGGACTCTTGTGGAGAATCCAAGTGCCTCCTCTTGCACAATCTTTTCCTCGGGACATCCTCGGGGGGGACATCCGATGAAGCCTCCGAGGAAGAGGGGGCTCCCTCTGGGAGCGGCTGAGACACTGGTGCTCGATGCTTTTGAGTAGCCGTAGGTGCAGAAGAGGACAACGGGCCTTTATGGGAGGGAGACGTTGCTTCTGCTGAAGTAGTTGTCTGGGAAGACAATACCTTCCTCAAGGTCGTAGGCCCCCGGACCCCGAGCCGAGGAATCCCCCGGTTCCGAAGAACGCGGAGGAATCTCCGACGCGGAAGCCAAGGGCATCGACCCCGAGGACGGAGCAGAGGTGATCCGTGCCGAGGCGCCGAGAGGGAGAGTCGGCACTGAAACATCGGTTCGACTCTCGGTCCTGGAACCAAGGATAGATAGTCGGCTTCGCGAGTCCGGTAGTGGTTCCGACGGAGTCGAGGTCAATGGTGCCGACCGAGAAAGAGACGGTTCCGGCACCAAGGGCTCCACTATCATCAGATCAGCGTCTCCCGGCTCCGAGGACTGAGTAGGCCTCGGAGGAGGATCAGATGGAGACAAGGGAAGGCCTTCGAGTCTCGACACCAACTGAGAGGAGACTGCAATGAGTTTGGACAGGGCCGTGTTTTCCATCAGCTTCTGCACGACATGATCTACATCGGTGTCGGAGAGGGGCCTGGAAGACCGCGTCGAAGGAATAGAGGACGGTGCCGACCTCAAAAGAGCAGGAGGTGGCAGTTCCGTCACCGGTTCCAAGACCCGAGGCTCAGTGACAGACAATAGCTCGACACTCGGTCCGGAAGTCTGTGGAACCGGTGAACGAACTTTAAAAGAAGAACTTGGAGCCGATGACGTGGGCTCCGAAGTCTTCGACTCCTTCGAAGATTTAGAAGTCTGGTCTGACATCTAAAGCCTCTTGGAAAGCAGGCTTCAGAAGACCTCTGTCCATAAGCTTCCTGCGCCTATCTGTCATGACCCTTCCACTAAAGGAATGACATATGGAGCAGTCCTCCTGAAGATGGAGAGGGCCAAGACAGTAGACACAGGAGCTATGGTTGTCGGTGACAGACATCTTCTGTCCGCAATGACATCTTTTAAAACCTGACTTAACCTTTTCTGACATAATAGAAGTCAAGAAAGTCAGGAAACAATGTCAAACTAAGTGTCACAGCAATAAGAATCAAGTATATTAAGTCAAATCCGGTGTCTAGTAGGTGGGGTAGGCCCTTGGTAACCTAACTAAATATAAAGATATAAAAAACACTCTATATATAGCTAAAGGGGAAACCTAGACCATACACATACACACACACACACACACACACACACACTATAAAAGTCCATAATCCTAGAAAATTTTAAGAAAAATTCTCTTTGAAAAGTTATCTTATCCTGTTGGCTCAGAGCTCTTCAGATTGATGCGATCGGTTGCAGCGGCAAACTAGATATGAGATAAAGGCAGAGGGAATTGTGGGAGATAGGTTGGTCTCGAGCTTCTTCTGGATGCAGAGCTTTGTTAAGCAGCCTACTCGGCGCCGAGGATCAGCTCCGACACCCATGTGTAAGAACAAACGGCGAGATTGAACACTCTCACATCAAGGAATTTGTGTGAGAGAAAATATCTGTAAGAATAGATCAAATGGGATTCCTCATACCACAAAAAATGGGCAAAGGTAAAGAGAATCAGAAAAAGATTTTCCAGTAAAAGGTATTTTTCCTGGCAAGAAGATAAGGGCTCCCACAAAGAAACAATAAATCTTCCCAATACAAAATTAAGATCCCTAGAAAAAATAAAACTCTATGGGGTGATTAGGGAGATAAATACTCCTCAGAAACCTCTAAGCATCTGGCAACTGTCCCAGAGGACCCCGTATAAAAAATGAAATGCCAAAAGAAGGTTGATAATTAAGAGTCAAGTAGACAAGAAATAGACAAACATGAGAAACAGAAAAAAAAAAAGAATTTCTGTACTTACCATAACGTTCCATGTGAGTTGTTCATCTCGCCTTCATTCTTTACTGAAGGGTTCAGAGCCGATCCCTCAGCTCCGATACGGCCAATTGCAAAGTTTGAGGTCTTCAAATAGCTCAAGGCCAAGTCCCTATCCCATGATGTACCTGGAATTACCTCAGATCTTGTTTGCTGCATATAATACCATATGGTATTCTTTCACTCTGAACAGAAAGGAATAGAAGGATTGAACAACCACGATGGATCCAGCATCTCGGTCATGCAACAGGCCGGGAGGGATGTAAGAATGAAGGCGAGATGAGCAGCTCACATGGAACATTACTTTAAGTACATAACTTCTTTATGTCAAGTTGTTCAATCTCGCTGTTCATTCTTTACTGATGGGTAGCATCCCAAGCACCATCAACCTCGGGTGGCTCACAGGAGTATATTTCTCAGGACCGTGGATCCAAAGGAGACCCTGTCCCTGGAGGCCTTGTCAACTTTGTAATGAATGATAAACGTATGAGGTTTTGACCAAGTGGCTGCTGCACAAGTGTTATCAATAAGAACTCTGGCAGAAAAGGCAGATGTAGAAATTGCTCTGGTTGAGTGAGCTTTAATCCTATGCTGCAAAGGCATATTGGCAGCTGAATAGGCAAAGGTGATACAATCAGATAACCATTTAGACAGAGTTGTTTAAGCCACTGGTTTACCCTTCCTGGAGTCCAAAAAACAAAAAGCTGGTCTGATTTTCTGAAATCTTTTGTTCTATCCAAATAAAATCTGAGCTGTGAACATCAAGTCTGCTCAGCGTATACTCTGCATTGTTAGAATGGTTGGGGAAGAAGACTGGCAAATCAATAATTTGGTTGAGATTGGTTTCAGTGCAAACTCTGGGCAAGAATGAGGGGTTTGTTCCAAGTAAGACTCTGTCAGCATGGAATATCAAATAGGAAGGCTTGATGGATAAAGCCTGAAGCTCTGACACACTGCGGGCAGAAGTAATAGCTACCAGAAAGTCTTCCATGACAGAAATTTGAGGTCACAAGAGGAAGCTGGTTCAAATGGTGGAAGAATTACGTGGGAAAGCATAAAATTTAGATTCCATGGATAATAGGGAGATTTCACAGGTGGTCTAATATGAAAAGTCCCTTTGAGAAAGGCTTTGGATAACTTGAGAGACATGATATTCAACCCTTCAAATCCAAGATGAAAAATAGAAATAGCAGCCAACTGAACATGAACTGTTGCTGCTGCAGTTCCTTTGTTAAAAATCATAGCCAAGAACTCTAAAATGGAGGCCATAGGGGCTTGGTAAGGATCAATATTATTTTTAGAGGCCCATATAGAAAATTTTTTCCATTTGCTAAGATGTAGCTTCCTAGAAGAATATTTATGAAAAGATAAAGGATCCGTTGTGTCTCATTGTAAAGGTTATGGAACCTGGCTATGACGGGAATTGGAGCAGCCAAGCTGTCCACTTCAGGGACTGCAGAGAGGAATGAAGATCCCCCAACAAGTGCGTCAGGTCTGCAACTGGGTCCAGAATCCAAGGGTCCTTCAAAAGATGAAGGCGAAGGAAGGGAAACCAAATCTGATGAGGGCAATGAGAGGCTATTAATAGTACTTCCCAGGGTTTCTGCTTTCTGTAGAACCTTGTGTATCAACGAGATTGGTAGAAATGCAGAGAGGAGACCCGGAGGTCAATCGTATACTAGTGCTTCCCTTGGGACTTCTCCCGGAGGGGGAATCAGGGCAAAGTAGCTTCTGCATTTCGTGTTCATGTGACTGGCAAAAAAGTCGCAGCAAGGTTGGCCTCATCTGTGAAATACCCTGTCCGCTATTTCTTTCTTGAGGGACCACTCATGGGGCAACAAAATTGCCTTGCTCCATTGCTCAGTTTGTCTGCTATCACACTGGATTTCCCCGGGATGTGCATTGCCAACAGAAAGCACTGGGTGGAAACAGCCCACTGCCAAACTCTGAGAGCCTCGTGACAAAGGGGGTAAGACCTAGTTATTCCTCGATTATTCAAATATCACACCACCGACATGTTGTCTGTCTGAATCGCAATCGTACCCAAAGGAAGTGCGTCTTGAAAGTACTGCAATGCCAAAAGTTCTGCTCTCATCTCCAGGACATTGATAAGCAGATGCGTCTCTTGATCAGTCCATGTGCCTTGGGCAGTCTTCTCCTGAAAATGCCCCCCCCCACCCTATCAGGGAAGTGTCTGTGGTCACTGTGGCCGCTGGAGGGGATAGCACAAATGGGCATCCTATCATGATGAAGTGAGATCAACCACCACTGAAGGTCCTTTTTGCAAGAATTTGTGATTATAGTGTGAGACATGGGGAGCTCCTGGTAAGACCACTGAGTGAACAGCAGCCATTGTAGTATCGGCATGTGCATACGAGCTAGTGGTATAGCCAAAATTGCTGCTGCCATCATGCCTAATAATTTCATAACTTCTGGTGCTCTATCTTTTGATATCAGAATGCTGACGAAGAAGAAAGACTCTTTCTATTGGAAGCCTTAGTGTGGTGGTGGTGGTGGTGTCCAACTCCACCCTGATAAAAACGATATGCTGCGATGGCGACAAGACAGATTTTTCTAAGTTGACTGTAATTCCCAGTTGACTGCAGAGTGACAGAGTGGACTCCCTGGCTTGAATGAGTTGATGCCTGGTGGTGGCAGAAAGGAGACAATCTTCTAGGTACCAAAAAGTACAGTTGTGTACACTTACCATAAATGTAGATGTCGAGTGTAATCACTGTTGCAGTCATCACATGTGGGTTATCTGCTTGCGGTAGCCCTCAGTCGACCTGATTATCAAAGTCCTGGATCCTGTGCCGGTTGCTGTCTCATCTTCCATGATGTCAGGTAGTCAGGGGTATAAAGCATGCAGCTGACACCATTACATCACTTTTTCTTGCCCCAGATGTCACGTGCCCCCATAATGGGAAGCAACAATATTACAAGGTTACACCTCAAACAAAAAGGCAAATACACCAAAAAGCTTTAAGCATAGTAAAACAAGAATACAGGTATAGTCAAAAGAAGTAAGGGTGCTGGAGGGATGGTAACCAGGACTGCAACACTGAATACACTTGAACATTTACATTTATGGTAAGTGTACACAACTGTACTAAGTTCTTCTTGTTTCACTGTTGCAGTCATCACATTTGGGTAGATTCCCAAAGCTAAGGATTGGAGGAGGTAAACCTGCAGTGGCAAAGCCAGCTCTGGATTTAGAAAAAATTGGCAAGTAGTAATGCCTGGTGAAGGTATGTACAGAACTCCATGTAGCAGCTTCTAGGATGTCTCTGGTAGGGACTCCTCTGAGAAAGGCTGCAGAGGTATATGCAGCCCTGGTTGAATGCGGTCTTATCCCCTGTGGGGTAGGTTTCCATGGTGCTTATAGCAGAAATTAATGCAATGGCCTATCCACTTAGAAATGGTTTGCTTTGAAATGGCCTTCCCCTCTGCCCCTGCAGGAAATGCAACCAGCAGCTGTTCAGATTTCCTGAGAGGGTTAGTCCTGTCCAAGTAAAATCTAAGTTGTCTGTGCACATCCAAGGAGTGCAGTATTCGTTCCCCTTTGTTCTGTGGATTAGAAAAGAAAGTTGGCAAATGAATGGACTGATTAAGGACTACACTGGATATCACCTTGGGCATGAAGGAGGGATTGATCCTGAGGGACACCCTGGCCGCATGAAAGATGATGAGAGGCTCCACTGCCATGAGGGCCTGTAATTCAGACACCCTTCTTGCTGAAGTGATGGCTAAAAGGAAGGCTGTTTTCCAAGAGAGGAATTTCAACTCTGCATTTGCAGCTGGCTCAAACGGAGGTAGAGTGAGCTTTTCCAATACAAAGTTAAGGTCCCAGGCTGTAGGGGCTCTCCTGTGTGGTCTTAAGTTTTTGGCCCCTCTAAGGAATTGCTTCAGCAGTGGATGAGAAAATAGGGGTGTCTCTGTATTGTAATGAGCTGAAATGGCTGAGGCATGAATTTTGAAGGAAGAAAAGGAAAGGTCCTTGTGAAGCATCTCAGTTAAGTATTGAAGAATATGAGGTAAATTGGGTGCTGCTGTGCCCATCCCCTGAGTTTGGCTCCAGGAACAGAATATTTTCCATTTTTTAGCATAGGATTTTCTAGCACTAGGCCTCCTTGCCTCCAGAATAACACCCATCACTTGCTTACTGAGGGATGGTAATGGAGAGGTCAGATAATTAGCCAGGCTGCCAGGTTCAGGGTTTGAAGCTGTGGGTGCAGACCATGGCCCTCCTGCTGGGTCAGCAGGGCAGGGTTTGAGGCAGGTGCCATGGTGCCAGCAGTGACACACTGTGCAAGAGGGGGTACCAGTGTTGGCGTGGCCAGTCTGGTGCAATCAGTATTGTCCTTGGTGTGTCCAGTTTGATCTTTAGTAGCACTCTGGAGAGGAGAGGCAGAGGGGGAAAGGCATAAACAGGTGAAGGACAGGGCATCCACTTTCCAAGCTTGTTTGTGGGAAGTCCTTGTGCAGAATTTGTCCAATTAGCAGTTCTGGGGGGAGGCAAACAGGTCAATCTCTGGGCTCCCCCATTTGTTTCGCAACATGTTGAATATCTTTGGTTCCAGTTTCCACTCGTGTGGGTCCATGAGATTTCTGCTTAGGTCATCTGCCAGTGTATTTCGCTTTCCTGGCAGGAACTGAGCCTGTAGGTGCACTTGGTAGCTCAAGGCTGTGTTCCACAAAGCCATGGCTAGTCTGCAGAGAGGGTATGAGTGGGTTCCCCCCTGCTTATGTACCACATAACAGTGGTATTGTCAGTCTTTACCAATAATTGTCCTGCAAGAATGTGGTCCTTGAAGGCTGTCAGAGCATTCTGTACAGCTAACATTTCTTTTTAATTGATATGCAGGTGCATTAGATTTGGGTTCCATTTGCCCAGAATGCACTGCCCTGCCAAGTGAGCCCCCCATGCATAGTCTGATGCGTCTGTTGTTAGGGTTTGGGCAGCAGGGGGTAGAGTGAATGGCAGGCTGTTTTGGTGGCAGGCCTCTGCCCACCAAAGGGCCTCTATCTGTAGACGAGGTATGATAGGAATCAGTGATTCCAGATCCAGAGAATGTTGACACCATAGGCTTTTTAGATACAATTGTTTCCTCATATGCAGTCTTGCATATGGAATTAGTAGAATGCAAGAGGCCATGAACCCCACGGCTTGCAGTATTTTCCTTGCAGATAGCTGGGTCTTTGTGGCCAGTAGTTTGAAGTAGGCTGTCAAATGAACTTGTTTCTCAGGCGTGAGGTAGGACATCTGGGAAGTTGTATTCAAGCTTGCTCCCAGGAATACAATTTGTTGGCAGGGTACAAGATGCAATTTCTTTTCGTTTATGGTGTACCCCAGAGAAGTTAGCAATTTCTTTACAAATGCCAGATGATTTAATAGTACGTCCTGGCTTTCTGCTTGAATTAGACAATCGTCCAAGGATGGGTATATTTACATATTTATTTGCCTGCAAAATACAATGACTGGAGCTAGGCACTTTGTTAATACCCTGGGCGCAGTAGATAAGCCAAAGGGCATTGCAGAGAACTGATAGTGTACATGTAGCCTGCTCTGAAGCATAGATATCTTCTGCAAGATTCCCTTACTGGGATGTGCAGGCAAGCTTGCTTTAAATCCACTGTTCCTGTTGCCCGGCTTATTATATTGGCAAGACGGAAAGGAAGCTTAAGACCCGTATATATGAACATATGTATAAAATCAACAAAGTAGACCCAAAAAATGCATTAAGTAAACACATTAGTGAGAAGGGTCCCCAACATAGCTTCACCTTTAAAATTATTGACCAAATTGAGGTAAATGCACATGGGGGTAACTGGAAGATAGGTTTGTCGTGTCTAGAGACTAAGTGGCAGATTTTGTGTGACGCCACCTCGTGGCCGGGTTTGAATGATAGCATCAGCATCAAACCCTATCTCCTTTTGGAAAGGGGTTAAAATTGCTAGATAAATTTAGAACACCTCACCTAAGTGATAACTTTTATATACTACATATTTTATGTTTTTTATCTGTTGTGTATGCTTTTTATGTCTTTTTATGTCTTAATATGGATTTATATAAATTATTGTTTACAAGTGTATAAGGTGCATTATGCATAGGAAAAAATTTTATTATTATTTTTCATTTTTATTATTTTGATTTTAACAATGCACATAGTTAAAATTTATTTGTTAAATTGGAGTGATTGACATCCAGCAAGTTTAATTAATAACAACAATTTTTTTGGCGCCAAATTAGCTTTACAAATACACCTAGCTAACTGTGCTAATTGGTTCTGAAGAAATCTGCCTTAGTGTGGATGAAAGCGCTCAACCTGTGTGGATTACTTGTTGCAATAAACCTGTGTTTACCAGGCTCGTGGTGTGGATTTATATGACAGATTCCATACGACAGACTTTGACGTAAGGTAGTCACTAACTTGGCTTCTGTTTGAGCTACTGTGGTCTGGGTGGCTGTTTTGTGTTAAATCCAGTGTTGCCAACCAGGCATTTTTGCCTAGCATGGGAAGCAGCTGATTAAGAGTTAGCATCTTGAATTTTGGGATTACCAAAAATGTGTTTAGGATAGACGGGTCCAGGATAGGACGTCAGGAATTGGCTTTTCTGGGTACCAGAAAAAGTCTTGAGTAGAAACCTTGCCCCCATTCTTCTTCTGGGACAGGTTGAACAGCCCTGATGCTTAAAAGAAAGAGAACTTGCTTTTGAGCCTCTGCCCACTGATTTGGGGATAGGTCTGGCCAACCGTTTGGGGTTGGTAAGAAGTGGAAGTGGAATCTGTACCCTTGGGAAACCATATTTAAAACCCATTTGTCCCGGGTAATGAGTTACCAATGTTTTGCATGCAGGGCAATCTTTCCCCCTAAAGGAACAGTCAGTTGAGCAGGGCTTGGAAGGTTTAAAGTTAAGTCATTGAGACAGTTTACCATAGGGGGGAGTCTTACTACTCCCTGCTTTAGAGATGGGAGCCCCCCACTGCTTAGGCCTGTGAGTATCTTGGGACTAAAGCCTGGGTGGTTCTGCTGGTTCTAGGTTTGGACTGAAGGCCTGGAAGAGGCAGGAAAGGACCAATTTTTAGAGGGCCAATGCCTACTAAATCTGGGAGGCTGTACTTGCAGGAAATATTTAACAGTTTGCATAGATTTAGCTTTTTCCTCCATCTTTTTAAGTACTACTTCTGCTTTGTTGCCAAACAGGTGGTCTTAGTTTAAGGGAGCATCCAGCAATTTAGCTTTAACATGATCTGGCAAAGACTGCTCCTTAAGCCAAGTATGCCTCCTAAGTACAGACCCAGTGACAGCAGCCCTGCACGATGCCTCTAATGAATCAAAACCACATTGCAAAGTATGTTTTCCAACTTGTTCAACAGAATGCATTAAATCCTGTAAATCTTTATTTTCAGCACAGTCAGGAATCAATATTTTCTGTTTAAGCCATCCAATAATATGCTGCTGAGACTTTAACATATGAAACTGGCAGTATAAGGCCCTAATGGCCAAGGTTGCAGAAGTGTATACCGTCTTACCCCATCTATCCAGCACCCTGGAATCTCTATCAGAGGGGGTAGGATTTTTGGCAGTAGTAGCCTTAATGCCCTTGGGTTCCTGTGAAATGGTCTCAGGATCCGCAGTAGGATATTTAGAGAGGAACTTGAGTGCGTCAGGAACCATGTAATACCTATCAGGTTTTCTGGGAGCAGGAGGTAGAGTGTCAGGGGCCAAGCTAGATTTTGAGAAGGCATCATCAACAATGTACAGTACAGGGGGGGTAGCTAAAGGCCTGTGCTGGGGCAGGAGTAAGACATGCCTAAGCCTCTTTTTAGAGTCAGAGTAATTCTGGCTTTCCCAGCGAAAATGCTCCCTAAGAGTATGCAAGGTTTCATCAAGAGAGACATCTTCTGGAGGGGAAGCAGAGGGAATTGAGTCCTCTGCATCAGAATCCTCATAGGTAGATAAGGGTAAATATCCTGGTCATCAGAAGAAACAAATTTCAGAGTCCTGATCAGAAGAATCATAAGGAAACTCAGTCTTAGTCTCTTAGAGGGGGAAGGGTGGCTTCCCCTGATTAGAGTAATAAGGACTTCAGCCATTTTTATCATTTGTTTTTTAGGCATAGAGGCCTGACCATGTGGTCTGGGCATCTGTTTTCTAGGCATGGATCGAGTTTTAGGCCTTGAAGAAGAAGATGGCGTTGGTTTAATATTCAAGTCAGTAGGCCTGAATACACCCTCAGAAGCCGGTGCCTGCACAGCGGCTCCGGACCCATCCAAGGTAGAGACATCCGCAGGTTCCACAGTTGAAGAAGTATCTCACGGCAAACCGGACCTCGAATGGGTTTCAGTAGAGGCCTGCGAATCTGAAGTAGAGGGCATCAGGGACTGAGAAAGCACCTCAATGAGTACCAGCGAACTGGCAACTAGCTTAGGAGAAGCGCCGTTGGCAGCTCTGGACTTATGCAGTCTGTCTCTGTCTTTATCTTTGCGTTTTTTCTGAATGTCTGTAGTCGGGTGGCTTACCGAAGCCATTTTTGGATAATTGAACAGAGTACCAAAATATTTAGAAGCGTAAAAACACTGACGAATTGTTCATTGTTTAAATAAGGCACAAAACCGACAGTGAGGAACGTTGTGGTCTGGGCCTAAGCAAGGAATGCAGTACAAATGAAAATCTTTATGAGGTATTTGCTTTCCACAAGAAATAAAATTATTAACTTTTACTGACATTGGTTTAGAGCAAGAAAAAGTTTCCCCAACGAGGTACTTTAGCTTAGTTGAAGACTTCGGTTCTGAAACTCAAAAACGAAATTTCAGGAGTCTGCCAACAGGCACTTGCGAACTGCTTCTGCTTCGGGCACCACACAGCAATAAAGACTGATGTAATGGCATCGGCTGCATGCTTTATACCTTTGACTACCTGACGTCATGGAAGATGAGACAGCAACCGACTCGAGACCCAAGACTTTGATAATCAGGCCGACTGAGGGCTACTGCAAGCAGATAACCCCATATGTGATGACTGCAACAGTGAAACACGAAGATCGCCACACACCTACATTCACGGAGGCTTTCAATAAAAATCTGCCCAAAGAAAAGAGACCTCCAAAGATGAAACGCAAGCAACCACCACCCTCAACTCTACAGGAATGACACATAGCCCACAAAATCAGTGTGCCACTCAACCCCAGCCCATAAGGCAAAACAACGTATCCAACACGCTAGTGGACTTTATAACGGGGGCTTTCTAGCTGTGAGTTTGAAATCCTGATTTTGTAATTCATCGCAACTATTACAATTATAGTCCCTTTGTATTTTGGCTATAATCTAGCTTTACCATTTCCATCTGCTGTTCAGATGCCTTAGATCTCTCTCTCTCTGTTTCAGATTCAAGCAGGAAAGTTCTTTAAATAATTCATTTTACTTAGTATACTTCTCAAACAAGATTGCTTTTTAAACATGCAAGTGAGGACATGGTCAACGGACCACATTGCTTTCCTAAAGATGGCTTGTACCTGTACCCCCCTGGCTTCCGATTTTGGATTAAATTTTCTCTGCCCCCCCCCCCCCGAGCCTTTTTAGGCAATCCCAAAGTGATAAACCTGCCAATGTAACAACATTGTTTAAAGCTGCAGAAAGTCCTCCAGTAGTGCAAGGCTATAGTACCTTCCATAAATTTAGACCATTAGCTGCGCAGACAGGCACTAAAGGTGGAGGTGTTTCGGTCAACATGAGCAACAAGTTACCCTGGAAATCATCCACATCCAAATCACCTTTAATAGAGTCCATTACCTTAACTTTGCAAGCAATAGTTTGCCATCTATATCTCAAGAAGTCCATGACTCTTACCTAGACCTACTGGAGGTACTATCCATTCCAACCAAACACACTATTCATTGGGGACTAACACTCTATAGACTGGGAAATATGCACTGCCACCACCTTGCAGACACTACTGTTTCCTGGACTTCAACACAAATTCCATTGGACCAGTTAGTGCACACTTCAACCATACCTGCCCTTTTTCTCATCAGTACGGGAGAACTCTGCACACCCCTAATCATATCTCTACTGGTGAGTTCGGGTCACAAAGCTGTCTTATTCAAAATAGAAATCAACTTTAGAAACCCAGCTAAACCGGTTACAGTTAGAATCTATTCTAAAGCAAACTACATCCAATTAAGTGACATTTGTCAAAATTCAGTGCCACACCCAACTAGAGGACACAACAGTCTATGTAGAATTATTCACAGAAGCACTGTACAGACAAGTAAATGGCTGCATAGAAGCAGGTGTACCTACCAGAAGTAAGCCGAAAACAAAGCCCAAAACCCAACAGTGGTGGAATCCTAATCTTAGGGTATATAACAGAAGGAAAAAAAAGTCATGATCAATGTCAAAAAGAGAAGATCTCACAATGACAAGAGTTCACTAATAAAACTAAAATGGAAACTGAAGACTAAATCCAACAAGGCTAATTACAAGGTCAAGATAGCTTCTCAGGCTAAAGAAAACCACAAGGACTTCTACAGGTATGTCCAAAATCTCAAAGATAACACACAACAGTATTTATTTATTGACATTTGCTTACCGGGAAAGTCCACTGGGTCAGAAACCCATTTTCAGTGGAGGCCCAGGAAGAAAAGCTCCATAGGTTTACAAAGACAATACATTATAAAACAATGTTGACAAAAAGTTTAAACATAAGTACATCAAATATTGCATACGTAAGAGGCAAAACATAGTATAATTAGACATGCCGTATGCTGAACTAATAATAAATGGTACCACCTCCACTGAGCAGAATGACAGCAGATCTGCTGGACAACAAATTTAGCTCAGACTTTACCCCCTAATGTGCTCCCCCCTACCATGCTTTGTGAAATCTCTACTAGTATAGCACCCCCTATCCTAAACTATCAGGAGGGAACAGGTCATAGCGGCGCTCACTAAGGCTAAAAACACAGCATCAGTGTAGCCCAGTTTCCAGGTTGTCTCCTAAACAGCCTGAAACATGGCCTATTAGGACCACTCAAGTCACTTTTCAACTATTACCTCAAATAGGCCACTCACCAAGCAAGTGGAGGACAGCAATGGTTCACAGAGGTGGATCTTTTACCAACCTTGGCAACTATGGACCCATTAGTCACTACTCTAATATGCAAAGCTATGGAAAGAGTTATGAAAATTATAAGCAAAAACATTGACAACCTACATAACACTGGATCCATCCCAGTTTGCTTTTGTCAAAGGAAGGTATTCCCTACTTGTCCTTGACTTCTTTGAGTAAGGTAACCAAGGCAATGGATGAAGAGGAAATGGTGCACACCTCCTATCTAAACCTGGCTAAGGCATTTAACACAATACCCCACACTCAGGTGTTGTGGACAAACTTGCTAAGCTAGGCATAAATCCCTACACATCTCACTGGATTGCCAGCCGGCTCACAGATAGGACCCAAGAAGTCAGGATTGGTAAGACCACATCCACCAAGAGGCATGTCACCAGTGGAGTACAACAGGGCTCTGTGCTGGCCCCACTCCAGTTTGGCATCTGCTTCTGAGAGGTCAAGATTAATGTCAAGGACTTTTGGCTCACCAAGTTCGCAGACAAATGCATATTGGGAACCATCATAAATTCCCTCACAACACTAACATCCTGCAAGAGGATCTAATGCAGACAAATGATCAGTGCCAAACCACAGATTAAAACTCAATGCAAAGTAGTACATAATAGTGCCTTTTGGGAAAATGTGCACCCAGGACAATTACTCCATTTATAAGATACCCCTAACAGTTCATCTGGTAGTTAGAGATCTAGGAGCATATGTAGACAGTAATTTGCCCTATGGCCGACAGACAGCCAAGGTAGTAAGAAAATAATTTTATGTCACCCAACTTATAAGTAAAGGTATGACATCCAAGTCCAAGGAAGTTATATTACCTCTCTACTCGTCTCTTAGCAGACAGAGTACAGTGGCCACATCACCACATACCTACCTGACTAGCCATAAGTAACAGTTGGAATACCCACAGAGGTTCCTTACCAAAAGAATCCAGGGTATTAATACACTGTCCTGTATAGATTGCCTTAAAGACCTCTCTCTATATTAATGTCTCTAGCCTTGATGCTGATTTTGCACATCCACAAAACCAGCAGCAACACTAGATGCAGGGATTTGAACTTTGCTTGCAACATAAATAGAAGAGGCAAAACAGATACATGACTCAAAGGATAAGGATCTCCGTGCTCTGAAATAGGCTCCTCATCCATGTGAAGTACAGACCATCCCTAAGCCTGTTCAAACATAACCTTAACCATTGGATGGGAGATCACAAATTCATCCCCAGAACGGCTCCCATGCCTCTTACAGACTGATGACACAGTAAATATTCCCTAAGAGCCCCCAGCACCACACACAACTTAATAGCCACCTCCTAACAACCCCCCCCCCCCATTAAGATGGATATGATCTCTTGGGTTGCTTGGCTAGCCTTGCAAAGGTCCTGGTGGTCATTAGCTTAGTATATACCAGTGAACCTAAAATTCCAAATATATGACCTGTTCTAGCTTCACACGTCTGTGGTGATCAAGTATTTCACAAATTTATCTCTGCAGCACTTCTAAATGCACCTTTGAGACCAGCATCCTATAAACTCTTCTTCTCACTCTTTGGGGTTTCTTTAAGAAAACAGACTCCCATTTAAATTTAATGCTCTTGTCTGCTTTATTTTTCAGCTGTGCATGACCATCTCATAGTCCGTTGTGGGAATGCATGCAGATTGCTGGTTTACATTTTCTTTGAAAGTTTCCACAATTGATGAAAGGTTAACCTTGATATTTTGGTTATTTAAAAACCTTAACAGCAACAAAGCAGTGAAACTAATACGCATTCCAGCAGAAGTAGCACGGTTACTTTCATTAGACCAGTTCTTCTGTAAGGTACATGCACAGATTCCTAGTTATTTTCATTACTTTTTGGATGTTTTAATTAGCTTGTCCCAATGAACGATCCCAGTATTCTGTCTGAGCAAATTAGTAGGAATACATTATTTACATTATCTTCTATGCATTTTTTCCTGTAGGTGGAAAACAAGTTGTCTCAGCACTTTTTTCCCCTTTCCAAAGATGCTGTTCTAGGTTTAAATTATGATTATTGAAGCAGCAAAGATGCACCCGGTTGAGTTTGTATAAAAATGAAATATTACACTATTGAAATACATTGGGTGCTGAGTTGTTGGAACATGGGCTAAATTCTTGGCTAGGCTTATAAGGGCCTCAGGGTCAATAGCCTAATAACTTCCTACGATCATATTAAATGTGCTGCACATTATTAATAAGGCAGAAAATCTACTTATTAATTTGGCGTCCCTCAACAATGTTAGAAAGGTCAAATAACATTATTAATTCACCAAAAAAATTTCTCTTGTATCCTGAAACTTCTAAGTAAGAAAGAGCCTTTGGGATTAAGATTTTAGTTCCTTGTTCTTGTTACCTATATCCTCCTGGGGTGGGGTGGGGGTTGTTTCACAGTGAGCACAGTAGCAGTTCTGATTTCTGTTTTCAGTGCCTGGGATAACCAGACAACTGATATATCTCGTGCTTCAACACTGGCTTGTCTTTAGGCAAAATTCCAGTTCAGATGCAGGCAGAAATTGTTTGGTTCCCTTCCTAGAAATACCACCCCTCATTCTCTGCAAATGGATGTACTTCTGTGGATGGCTAAGGACTTGAAATCATCAAGATGAAGTACCATTCTCAGTCCCTTACAAGGGAGAAGGCTGTACAGCAGCCCTTTGCCATTTAGCTGTTTCTCAAGAGCTTAGCTGTGCATTTTTAAGTAGGCCAGAAAAGACTTATCTGCTGAAATTGCTACTGAAGATTGAGGTGGTCTCCACACGTTTCTATCCAAGTATGTCTTGCCAAAAGGAGGAAAAACTTGTCATGATTCTCTCTTCTAGTATTTATTGTGGCTGCAGTTCATAGGTTCATAGGCAAGTACTAAGCTATTGACCCCAGGGCCTATACAAGCCTAGCCAAACGAGTTCCCTGGCTTTCACCACCAAAGAAAATTATTTTCCTGTGCCCCTGTTGAGCAGAGCCACAGAAGTGATCCCCGGAATGAATTTCCTATTACCATCCAATTGTCAAGATTTCTCTTAAAGAGGGCTAATGAGGAGCTTTGCTTGACATGAATGGGCAGCCTATTCCAGAGCAGGGGAAGTCTCTTGGACAGGAATCTATCCCTCCAGCATGTTCGGTTTACTGTGGTGAAAAGGTTTAAGTCCCTGGAGCGTGTGGCTTGGCGAGATTGGGACTTCCTTAAGTGTAGCACGTTCATCAGGTCTGGGTTAGACATGGCTTTATACTTTAGGCAGAGGTCACCTTGGAGTAGGCGACATGCAACGGAGTAGAGCTGGAGTTTTTTGAGACGGTCGACATATGGCATCTGTTTGATGCCAGTAATCCTCTTAGTGAGATATTTCTGTGGCCTTCCCAGCTGTTGCAGATGTCTTTTTAGGTACATGCCAAACCCTGTTGTACTCTATGATGGGTCGAATAAGGGATGAGTAAAGAGTAACGATGACCCCTCTTTTTTTGGAGGAGAACCCCTTTGTGATGAGGTATGCCATGTAGAAGGATTTCCTGATTACTGTGGCGACATGACTATCAAAGGAGAGACTACTATCCACCTGTGTCCCAAGGTCTCATCACACTTTCAGTGATACTTCCTGCCTGACCATTAATTGTCTGTATCTAAACATGCTGCGATATTTATCTTGTATTTTCTGTTGCATACAAATGTTTTAAACCATTAATGTATTAATTGCTGAATAACTACTTATTTTTTATTCGTGTGTGTGTGTGTATATATATATATATATATATATATATATATATATACACACACACACACATACATGGACTTTCCTGGTTAACAAACTTCAAGTAAGTAAGTAAATGAAGAAACTGCCAGAGAGGCAGTGACTCTGGTAATGACAACTCCTGTTCCACCAGCAGTAAAAAAATGTTAATGAGAGAAGGATTTGTGACCTCAAATTATATTACTTGGCAGTAAGATCAATCAAAGGCAAAAGTTAAAGGAAAACTCTACCCTATAATGAAAATAAATCTGTTTTTTCACTCCATCTTAGTTTCCTGACCTATTTTAAGACCTCAAAATCACTCTAAATGCTTTATTTGTATTTTTAGCCTGTTTTTCACAACATGGCTACCAATGGGGCTTGATGTATTAATGTGATCTTTTTCTCCCTCAACCCTCTTTCCCATAATGCTTTGTATTACTCATGTCAGACATAAGAAGTAACTGTGAATTCCCATCCCACTGACATATCCCATGAGTCATACAAAGCATTATGGGAAAGAGAAAGGGCTGAGGGAGAACAAGTTGATACATCAAGCCCCATTGGTAGCCATGTTGTGGAAAACAGGTCAAAAGAGAGAGAAAAAAATGATTTTTTTTCAGTTCTAGGGTAGAGTTTTCCTTTAAGTAGTACTGTCCAACATATACATGCAGCTTTATCTACAACCAGTAAAGAACAACAAAGTTTCATAACTCAGCAGTCCACAGATGATGAAGACAGACTGAGCAAGAGTATCTGAAAAAAGCAAACATAGCCTTAGAGCTTGCATATTTTCAAAACTGAACTTGGAAGGTATCCTTGTCAGAGACAGACTACACATATAAACTGTAACTAAAGAAATGCAGTGCTCATCCAAACTGAAAATAATTTTATAAAATTAATTGAAGGAAGTATATTTTGCAGTTAAAGACTTTTCAGATAGAAAGTGATGATTTTTTTTTGGATATGTACTCCCTGAGTTTATCTTTCCACATTCGAACAAAAGTTCCCTAAAATTTAAGAATAAACCTTGAACTGTACAGCGGATTTTACAAAAACCTGTAAATATCTGGAAGTTCACTAGGAGGGTTAAAGCTCTGACAAGACTGGGGGGGGACAACACATGCTGCTCAAGACTATGTACTAAAGGTCACAGCTTCTGATACCATTAGCATGGGGGAAAATGAAATGCATCATCTGAAAGGCAGCAAACCATGCAAAAATAAATAATTGTGCAGTCTAGTGCACACATTACAGCATAGGCTAGTACAATTTCCCCTGGAGCATAGCAAATGTCACCAGCTCCACAACCTCCAGTGGCACTACCTCTGCAGTCCAGATCTTCAGAGTCCCATTCTTCCCCTCAGTCTTATCTGACAGTCACACAAGAAGGCAGGGTCCTAGTACATAAAATGATAGAAGATACAAAGGGGAACAAAGATAGGATTCTAACAAACTATTCTATGGGGTGTCAAAATTGTAATAGGGCAAACCCAGAAGAAAATTCTCTTGTCATAAAAGGGATGAGAGGAAAAAAATAAGATCTTCACAGGATAAGGTCAGTTAGATATTGGAACCGGAACCAAAAATCCGAACTTTCTCCTGGTTTTCCTTTTCCCCAGGCCCAAACATCCAGTAATCCTACTCGCACTGACAGCAGTACTTTAAGTAATCAATAACTAGTATCTGCCGTCTCCTCTCAGGCTGCAAAGGTAAATGATTTTGATATGGTTACTCATGTTAAAGTATTACACACAGTAAAAGCAACTGAAAACAGTCTCCAAATATGTTCCCCACACTGGAAGCTCTTAAATCCTTTACTGCCACTAGAGCTGAGTGTGCCTTACTACAAAGGATAGGGAAAAACAAATTCTACTTGGGTAACTTGATCCCTAAGGAAAGTGCAAATAGGTCATATTCTGAAGTAAATGTGGACAACATTTTAATGCTTCAGACCTTAGACTCAGCAGTGTCAAAGAACTTCTACAATATGGTCAGCAAGAGATAAAAGATTCAAGTAGATTAAAAATCCTTCCTGGTGGCCTGCCGGCTATTACCTAAACAGTTGGGGGAGGGGGGGGGGCTTAGGGAAGGTATGGCTAAAGTTGTGAAGTCTGAGAAAATGGAAGTAAGCCATCCGTTGTATGTCACCAGTAAAGCAGGAGATGACTTATTTGGCAAAGATCTTCTTAAATGTTTAGGCCTACAACAGACTATTTTAATGTTTTTTTTGCAGCCACAGGATAATAAGCAAGTTTCCCCGTGGGGGGAGTTTAATGGTTCATACGTAAGCAGAGCCATGCTATTTGGACAAAGGTGATGCTATGATTACAAAGACTTTTGTGCAGGGTCTGATGAGTCAGGTAAGTCAGTGCTTGGAAACACTATGGAGGCAAAAGCAAGATGTAGCAACAGCTGAGATTAACGCCAGAGGTCTGACACTCTTTACTAGAGAAGTAAACCCCATTATCTCTGAATGTCATCCAACGATTGATACAGCAGTATTACATGCTGAACACCCTATCTCTCACTGCTGAAATGCAAAGAGAAGTTCATTACGTCACAAATCACTTCTTTGCAGAATGTAGATGGACAGGACTGAAATGTGTGTCAATTAGAGCAGAACATTTGCAGTTACCTTGATCTATTTTGTGTTTACAACCATCTTAGGAGTGAATTCTGTTACAGAATGCTAGAGAGGTGAAGATCTGATCTGAAATTCATTAGAAAGTTAAAAAAATGTTAAAAGGTATTCCAAACCTTGATGGAAAAAGTAGAGGAATCTGTACTTTAACCCTCTGGTTACGACAACTACTGCAGCACCCTCTATAGGTGGCAAAGGGTCTAAATTAGCCCTTGTACATAGGTCTAGACATCCTGGTATGTGTACAAATATGGAGCTTTATTAATAAGACATAAAAGGGAGGAATCTAGCACCACTGGATGTGACTCCATCTTGAATGAAGTCAGACATACCATACCTCAGGTATGTCAAACTGTGACTGAAACTAGTAAAGCAATCCAGCCAATGTCAGAGAATTCTCTTTAAGGACTAATACTAAGAAAGGTTCTGTGTGGAGTCTGCATGTCCTCCCCGCGGTCGAGTGGGCATTCGAAAGACATGCGTTGAATGGGCGTGCCTTCGCTGAAGGTTGGGCATCGGGCTGGCAACTCGACACCATAAAAAAACAACTGCAATCATTAGCGGACCAGAGTTCCACTGTGGCGACCCCTAACCGGGAAAAGCCGAAAGACAAACAACTAAGAAAGGTCAATAAATTCTAGGCCAAACTGAACTGTTTGTTCTTAACAAGCATTTGAAAGACATGGAATTAAAATTATAGTTCACAACCTACCTGGACACCAGCCAAAGATTAATGCAAGTCTTGGTGCATAACTCAACAGCAATTTCACTGTTGTAAGAAGCTCA
This sequence comes from Protopterus annectens, assembly GCF_019279795.1. Taxonomy (NCBI): domain Eukaryota; kingdom Metazoa; phylum Chordata; order Ceratodontiformes; family Protopteridae; genus Protopterus; species Protopterus annectens. The sequence continues at coordinate 1,128,162,936 of NC_056735.1, read as the reverse complement.
TTTGAGCTGGGTACAGAAATGTGGGGCGGGAGTCTTTCTGTAATCTGGAACTGGCTGTTCTGGTTAATGATGAGTTTACCATAAATTGTCAAACTAAACAGACATGAATAAGGGAATCAGATTACAACAGATGGTTTAATCCTCCTGCAGGAAATTTGTCCCATTAATAAAAAGGAAATATGCTCAAGTAAAATTAATGGTGACTATCTTGAGCTGTCTCAGTGACAGAGACAGAAATGCTTAGGGAAGTGTGCACAGTTGATTCTGAAAATGTGTCTGACAACAGAAGACAAAGTGGAACTTGACAATAACTTGCCTTTCCTAGATTTCCAGGGTCAGATTAAGTAGGCCATTTGGGCATGCGGTTGAAAGTTAGAAAAAGGAAATAAAGCAGCGGGTGCAAGTTTAGTCAATCTGCTGAAAGGTTTGTAAAAGATACTTCAGGCAATTGACTAAATTACCTACACTTTTGCTCAGGTGGCAACTGTTCCTATTAAGGGCCTAGTGTATGCATATCAGTACAGGATCCCATAAACATATAAAAAGAATTCTGGACACCCTGATGGCAAAGAAAATAATAAGGGTGGTCAGCTGCATATTCACCTTTCCCATATGGCTTGTTCTCAAGTCCACAATTAAGCATAGGAAACTAAATTAGCAGATACTCTTACGTTGCTGGCTTATGACATACCTAAACCACAGCATGGCTAGGGTTGAGGGTTCAAAATATTTCACAATGGACATCTGAAAGGGATTTTGGACCCTGAAGGTTCACCCTTAAGGCCAGTACAATCTGGCTTTCACATGTCACAGAAAACAGTACACCTGGAATGTGTCTCCTTCCTGGGTACCTCAACTCACCTGCAAATTTCAATTTTTGCATGAACAAGGGGATGACTGATGCAAACAGTAGAGGGAATCTAATTTACACTGATGTGCCAATCAAAGGTAACACTTTTGAAGAGCATCTTTCTGAAGTGGCCTGTATGTTAAGACAACTGCTGGGGCCAAGTTATTTCTCACAAAAAAACAGTGGTTCAGAAACAAGGCCAATTACTTAGGGTATCAAACTGGATCAGATGGGTTACACCCTCAAAACAAAGAGGCTAATGGAGGGGCATGGCCAAGACACTAGCTGGTTAACAGCACATTTCCTTAGCTCTGCTATCTAATTTATATTTCTGACAGAAAATTTTAAAATATTGGGCTAGTAGATCAAACTCATCAATTTGTATTTTCTAAAGTTTTTATATGAATACAATGGAATATTTTTTTCTCCAACTGCTGATTTTTCTGTCAAAATCTTTTCAGAAAGCTTCGACATCTCAAGATGAGCTACACTAAAGGCAATTTTCAGGACCAGTCTGAAAAAGGAACTTCAAATCTCCCTTTCCACCATGAATGATTTATCTATAAAAATAGATAAAATGGACAGTAAACTGCACTCCTTCAAAGAAGATAGCACAAAACAAATGCAGCAGTTAAAAGAAATCCTAATGCAACATAGAACTCAGACTGCTGGCATGGAAGAAACCCCTAAATGACAGAGGACAGCATGACAGAAGCAGAACTTCAAGTTGAATTTCTATTGAAACAAAACACTTCCTTACTAAATAAAATTGCTGATCTAGAAAATAGATAAAGAAGGAACAAGCATGCTTATTTATGACTTACCAGAAAAGACTGAAGGAGGAAACAAATTTCCTCACATCTTGGCTAACACCTTGAATCTACAAGAGTCCCTTTCATATGGTATAGAAAAGGCTCGTAGATCACTGGCACTTCCTTCTTCTAAAAAAAGTATTTCCCAATTCAAGATCTATAATTGTACATTTTCTCTCTTCTCAAGATAAGGAATTAGTACTAAACACAGCATGGGCAAATTCTCCAGTTAAATTCAATGACAGTATTACAAGACTTGACGATGACTAATTTATCTGCACAGATTTGAAAAAGAAAAGAATATTTGCCACTAATAAAAGAACTAAAAAAAGAGAGACTTTAAAGTTAATTTGCTGTTTCCCACAAGACTACTTTTTTTCCCCAGGATGGCATTAAAACATTTGCCACCTTTGGCTCGGCTGTTTCATACTTGAAAACCAACATCATCCTAGATCAAGCAGAAGAAATGGACTAGACTGGTATTTCACTCAAGCCGTCAAGCAGAGATCAACTGGAATTTAGTAAACAAGAAAAAGAAACAACTAAAATACAAATAATCTTTTAATTTTTGTTTCCTAGTCTTTGGTTTCTTATTTATATTATACATTCAAATCTCTAAAAAAAGTTTTTCTCTACTCATATTTGCAAAGGAAAAGAGTAAAAGCTTTTTATTTTCGTTTCACATCTTGCTGTTAAACTCTCATTACTCAATACATGAGTGTTTAACATGAAACTGAGTCTTATACTTAAAAAGCTCAAGTGCTAGTGTGTGCATAGATATATATATATATATATATATATATATATATAAAATCAATGCAACTTACTTGTCAAAATGTTTATGCAGTATATTACAGTAATACACTGGTTCGGTTTGTTATTAAACAGTGAAACCTGACCAAGGACAAAGAGAATCCTTTCTTTAGAATATATCACCCTACAGTACCTGCTCACCACGGTACTATGATGAATATAAAGACATATTTAAGCTCAACTCTGATCAACTGATCTGATATGTATTTAACAGAAATGAATGATGTGCTTTAGAGGTGCCTTTAAGCTTGAGGGACATCTAATTGTCCCCTGTTATTTGCAACATATTTTATTACATTAATATATATTTGCGATTTTGCTAATACATTTAAGGGATTGACGCTCTAATAACGATTTACATATGTATCTGAATAAGAAGAGGGGAAAGGCATGCCTGAAGACAGGTAAAGGCTAGGACTGTGACAGTGAGGGTCGGAACTTTGAATGCTGGCAGTATGACTGATATAGGGAGAGAGCTAGCAGATATGATGGACCGAAGTAAGGTTAGTATTTTGCGTGTGCAAGAAACCAGATGGAAGGGGAGCAAGGCTAGGTGTATCGGAGGCAGGATCAAATTGTTTTATCATGGTGCGGATGGGAAGAGAAATGGCGTAGGGGTTATCCTGAAGGAACAGTATGCCAAGAGTGTTTTGGAGGTGAAGAGTGTCGGATAGAGTGATGTTTATGAAGTTGAAAATTGATGGTGTAATGATGAATGTTGTTAGTGCATGTGCTCCACAAGTTGGGTGTGCGATGGATAAGAAAGAAAATTCTGGAGTGAGGTGGTGAAGTGGTGATGACTGTACCCAAGGGTGAGAGACCAGTGATTGGAGCAGATTTCAATGGGCATGTTGGTGAAGGGAACAGAGGGGATGAGAAAGTGATGGGTAGGTATGGTGTTAAGCAAAGGAATGCAGAAGGTCAGATGGTAGTGGAATTTGCGAAAAGGATGGAAATGGCTGTGGTGAACACATATTTTAACAAGAGGGAGGAGCATAGGGTGACATACAAGAGTGGAGGAAGATGCACACAAGTGTATTATATCTTATGTAGAAGGGCCAGTCTAAAAGAGATTGGAGACTGTAAAGTGGTGGCAGGGCAAAGTTTAGTTAGGCAGCATAGGATGGTGGTTTGTAGGATGACATTGGTGATCAAGAAGAGGAGGATGAGTGTGAGGGCAGCACCAAGAATCAAATGGTGGAAATTGAAAAAGGGTAATTCTGAGGTGGAGTTCAGTGAAGAGTTAAGGCAGGCACTGGGTGGCAGTGAAGTGTTACTGAATAGCTGGGTAACTACAGCAGAGCCAGTAAGAGAGATGGCTAGAAAGGTGCTTCGTGTGATATCTGGAAAGAGGAAGGAGGACAAGGAGACCTGGTGGTGGAATAAAGTAGTACAGGAGAGTATACAGAGAAAGAGGCTGGCGAAGAAGAAGTGGGACTGTCAGAGAGATGAAGAAAGTAGACAAGAGTATAAGGAGATGAGGTGTATGGCAAAGAGAGAGATAGCGAAGGCTAAGGATAAGGCGTATGAAGAGTTGTATGAAAGGTTGGACAATAAGGAGGTAGAAAAGGACCTGTACCAGTTGGCTAGACAGACCTAGTAAAGATGTGCAGCAGGTAAGGGTGATAAAGGATAATGAGGGAAACATACTCACAAGTGAGAAGTGTGTGTTGAGCAGATGGAAAGAGTACTTTGAGGGGCTGATGAATGAAGAGAATAAGAGAGCGAGAAGGTTGGATGATGTGCAGATAATGAATCATGAATTGCAGTGGATTAGCAAGGAGTAAGTAAGGATAGCTATGAAGAGGATGAAGAATGGAAAGGCTGTTGGTTCAAATGACATACATGTGGAAGCATGGAGGTGTTTAGGTGAAATGGCAGTGGAGTTTTTAACTAGATTACTTAATTAAATCTTGGAAAGTGAGAGGATGCCTGAGGAATAGAGAAAAAGTGCTTTGGTACCGATTTTTAAGAATAAGGGTGATGTGCAGAGCTGTAGTAACTACAGAGGGATTAAACTGATCAGTCACACATCATGAAGTTATGGGAAAGAGTACTGGAAGCTAGGTTAAGAAGAGAGATAATGATTAGTGATCAGCAGTATGGTTTCATGCCAGGAAAGAGCACTGCAGATACAATGTTTGCTCTGAGAGTGTTGATGGAGAAGTATAGAGAAGGTCAGAAGGAGTTGCACTGTCTCTTTGTGGACTTCGAGAAAGCATGTGACAGGGTGCCTAGAGAGGAGTTGTGGTATTGTATGAGGAAGTCAGGAGTGTCAGAGAAGTATGCAAGAGTGGTACAGGATATGTACGAGGGTAGTGTGACAACAGTGAGTTCTGCGGTGGGAGTGACGGATGTGTTTAAGGTGGAGGTGGGATTACATCAAGGATCAGCTCTGAGCCCTTTCTTATTTGCAATGGTGATGGACAGGTTGACAGAAGAGATCAGACAGGAGTCCCCGTGGACTATGATGTTTGCAGATGACACTGTGATCTGTAGTGAGAGTAGGGAAAAGGTGGAGGAGACCCTGGAGAGGTGGAGATATGCTCTAGAGAGAAGAGGAATGAAGGTCAGCAGGACTAAGACAGAATATGTGTGTGTGAATGAGAGGGAGGATAGAGGAATGGTGAGGATGCAGGGAGTAGAGGTGGCGAAGGTGGATGAGTAAGTATTCGGAATCAACAGTTCAGAGTAGTGGTGAGTGTGGAAGCACTGGGTGTGACGAGGACGGACAGGATTAGAAATAAGTATATTAGAGGGTCAGCCCAGGTTGGAAGGTTTGGAGACAAAGCCAGAGAGGCAAGATTACGTTGGTTTGGACATGTGCTGAGGAGGGATGCAGAGTATATTGGGAAAAAGATGCTAAGGATGAAGCTGCCAGATAACAGGAAAAGAGGAAGGTCTAAGATAAGGTTTATGGATGCGGTGAGAGAGGACAAGCAGGTGGTTGGTGTGACAGAGCACGATGCAGGGGACAGGAAGAAATGGAAACAGTTGATCCACTGTGGCAACCCCTAACGGGAGCAGCCGAAAGAAGAAGATATGTATCTGAATAAGAATAATTTTTTCTCCCTTTTTTAACTTTTAAACAGATATTTGGACAGCCGCAGCATGAAGGTGATTTCAGTTAACACCTTTTATGAGCTCAAGCTATACTGTAAATGTTTAAAATCTTCCACTTACTTCTCTCTTGGCTTCCCGCCGAGATCGCAAGCTTAAATGCTTTTTTTCATGCTTTTCATGTGGGTTTTCCTCAATCTTATTCAATTCTTTAGTTTAATTCCACTTGTGAAAGTGCAAGTAGTAAGAAACAAAACTAAATGGCTCAGACATGACGTGGTCGGGTTACAGGTCAATTATGAGTTGTTCATTTTGTTTACTTATTTTAAGTGATATCCACATATTTTTGCCTTAAAATGAAGTAAACTATCGGTTAATTGAACTGACTATTTTTCTTAAGCTTACAAGTGACGTTTTTTCAGAGTTAACAGTTTAGTAACTCCTGCATTTACTTAAAGAAAATATAATGGATGAAAGCATAATTTTATATTAATGTATGAATACGATTATTAAAAGAATACTGTACTTAGTTGTGTCTATGTGAAAGTGTGCACATGTGGATAACTGAAATGTCAGGCGCTGCTAAAATTAATACTTGTATATGAAAATGAACAGCCAAAAGATATTTACATAAACTAAATGTCTTAAGTATCAGTTTTCAGAATATTTTATTTTTTCTGAGGTATGCTGTTTTGAGGGTACTTTAAGTATAGGGGGTGGAGATGGGGGGATTGCCTACGAAAAAAAGAAATCTATAGGAGAAATGGTGTCACAGGTTTACTCTTTTGTGTTTTTGGTCTTTATGATTCTTTTCAGCTCTGTGGCACTTAGCAGTTTGAGAGCTGACATTACAGCAGGGTCTGTTGAAAGTGTACATTTGCATGGTTGTGTGTCACAGCATGTGTACATGTAGATGCAGACAAATGACAATTCAGTAGAGAAACCACCTGGAATACATATTTGGACATGCCAAAAACTCAGTCTCCGACACCCAGGTGGAACCTAGGCAGATTGTGTCTGTGGGCCCTAGGGGAGTTACCCAGATTACTTTGAGAGAGGATGTTGGGTTTGATATTGTGGAATGTAGGCCTACATCTGGCCCTCCTCCTTTACACCACATGGATACACCCTGCAAAGAAGAAACAAACAAAAAACGTTTCCCCCCTCCAAACCCACAGAAGGAATGGCTAAACTTCTCTCAAGGCCTTTATGGTGCTTTGCCCTCCATTAGGTCATCCTACATGCCCTCTGGCCTGCTTCCCCATTGAAAAGACTCAGGCCTCAACCCACTTCGAAGGAAAATTCCTCTTCTGAAGAAGACTGATGACCCTTTGAATTACTCTTCACAAATCTCCTCTCTTCTGGACTATGCCTCTCCAGAAGAGGATTCTAATGGAACAGAACCCTCCCTGGAGATTTCTTTTGGGGTGACTATCTAGAATGAGTGATCACTTCAAATGGGACAGTACAGTAATGTCTGAGGACCAGAAACATTACTACGACCTCCTACAGGTAGTCCCCTACTCCTTCAGCTGTTCCTCCTGTTAAAGCAGCTTTTTCGATGCTTTTGCATCCATTTCCACTCATTCAAAATCTCAGCCTCCAGCCCCTAAAAAGCCAGACAGGTCAGTACCCATGGTACCCAAGGACTGACAGTTGCTTTTCAAGGTCCCAGATGCAGATCCAGCTGTTATATTGGTTGCCTCTGACAAAGCTTCCACATTGCTTCCTTCTTCCCTCTTGCATTCAGATAAGGATAGCAGACAGCTGGAGAAGCTGGGAAAGAAGATATAGACCTCAGCCACCGTGGTCTTCAGAGCATTAAACTATCAGACACACATGACTAAGTATAATTTGGAACTCCTCTCTCTAATTTCCAAACTCATTTCAGACATGGCAGCTTCTGAAAACAAGGATCTGGCATCCTCCCTGCTTGCTATTTCTTCCAAGGTTGTCAGGCACTCTAAGTGCAGCTATGTGGCTGTAAAAGCCACCTGTAGAGCTGTTGCTGCTGCTTCTGCCCTCAAAAGATTTGCCTGGTTGAGGTTTCAGCCCCTACCGGAGACATCAAGGCTAAATTAATGGATGTGCCCTTGGATAATACTGCCCTTTCTGGCAAATCCTCAGCGGACCTTTTCACATCCCCTGCAAGAGAACAGCAAAGAACTTCAAATACATTTTGGTAACCCCTGTGCCTAAATTTTACAGGAACACTGCAAAACAATTATTCGTTTGCAGGCAATCCAGAGCACCACAGACTAAACTCCAGAAAAGGCCTAAGACTCAACAGTTTTCTCCGTCTGCCTCTCCTTCCCAAATGGCTAAACGCTCCTTTCCTGATTGGATAGGTTCCTGTGTGCAACTCCTCTAGCAACCTGATCTGTCCCCCCCCACCCCCCTTTACTAGCACCCTTCCCTTCCTTCCTGGTAACTCATCACAAAAGACTCTTGGGTGTTAAGCATTATCAAAAGGGGGTGCTTCATGGTCTGGCAAGAGGTGCCTCCCTTCAGGGGTATTCCGCTACCACCAAAAGATCAGCCCCCTTTTCTTTCCAGTCCTGAAAGGATTGTAGAAGCAGGGCAATATCGAACCTGTTCCCCCAGGGCAAAAAGGAAGAGGGTTTTACACTCGACTATTCCTAGGTCCCAGGAAGGAAGGCCCATGGAGATCTATTCTAGACCTCCCCTATCTCAACTTTCTAGCAGTCCCCTCACTCAAAATGGTTACTTTGCAAACCCTATTCCCTCTGATCCTCCCTCAGGCATTCCTAGCTTGTATTTTTGCAATCTGAGCATCATTCTTTGTAATCTCTCTGGAGAGGAATGCATAGGCTTCTTTAGAATAGCAACGAAAGGTTGGTTGGTGGTCAGTTTCAATCTGAATCGCTCGACCATAAATATAACCACAAAACTTGGAACATGCAAACACTTGCCAAAAGCTCCTCACTTTGAGCATACTGCAATTCAGTTTGGGTTAGTGTTTTAGATGGATACGCTACTTGTCTGCCCTTTTAGTATAAATGCGCCAAGACCAAATTTTGAAGCATCACAGGAAAAAGTGAGTGGTTTATTCACATCATAGTATCTTAATGTAGGTGGGGTGGAAATTTTCTGCTTAAGGTCTTCAAATGCCTTCTGGTGCTGTTCTAACTATGAATATGCAACACTTTTGCATGTTAGCTCTCAGAACGAACTCTGGTATAAACTTGGCTAAACAGTTGACCATGCCTAGGAAACCCAGTAGAGCTTGCACATTGTCTGGTGCTGACATCTCAAGTGTAGCTGCTTGCTTGGTTGGGTCTGGTCTCAAGTCAGTACTTGTAAATAATTGACCTGCATATGTAACTTCTGGAAGTATGAATCTGCACTTCAGAGGACTGAGCTTCAAGTTTACTTCACGTGCTTTGTCTAGAACATTCTTTACGTTTGGCATGCTCTACTTCACCAATGCCTCCAAACATTCTACTATTATGGCACAAGGATAACCCGAAAAAATTTGCTCCATTGCATGCTTAAAGACTTCACTTGCAGAATTTATTCCAAATGGCATCCTTAGGAATCTATCTGCCAAATGGAGTACCAAAATGGTTAGAAATGAGGATTTGCGATCAAGCATCACTTGCCAAAATGAACTCTCTGCATCCATGACAGAAAAAAACAGTGGCATTCAGTATTAGGAATGCAACCTCTTCGACTGTGCACATTGGATGATATAGTCTCTTCAATGCTTTGTTGAAATCTCTTGGGTCAATAGATATTTGGATTTTGTCTAAGCCTTTTTTGTGAGCGGCTACCATCGACAACGCCCATTCAGTTGGTTCACACCTTGCCACACCATTTTATCCAACTAAGCTTTAACTTTATCCTGTATAGCTATTTGAACTCTTCGCTGGTCTGACTAATGGACTGACTTCTGGGTCTAACTTCATGGAATACACAACTGGAAATTTGTCTAACTTGTCATAGAAAACATCGGCATACTCTAAGAAAATGGTTTAAGAAAAATTAGAACTCAGAAATGCACTTATGTGATTAACTTCTTTAGCAAAAGAAAGCAGATTCATTCTCAAACTGTCTTTGAGACGCAATAAAGACTGCACTGGT